>NW_024582701.1:180325-194916 GCF_018398535.1 Haplochromis burtoni | reverse complement strand
ATAGATAGATAGATAGATAGATAGATAGATAGATAGATAGATAGATAGATAGATAGATAGATAGATAGATAGATAGATAGATTTATATGTATCACATGCTCTTGCTAATATAGCATGCCTTGCCATGAGTGTGTTGACAAGAATCTTGTAAAATGACATCTCCACTAGACAAAATCAGAGAGGCAAGGCTGAGATGCTTTGGACATGTGCACAGGAGGGAAGTGGAATTGGATAAAGGGTGTTGAAGATGTAGCAATGGAGCTGCCAGGCAGAAGGAAAAGAGGAAGGCCATGCAGAGGGTTGGTGTGACAGAGGAGGATGTTATGGGACCCTCAAAAGGAGCAATGGAAAGATGAAGACAGAAGACACATGTCAATGTCAGTCACATGACACAGGTTGTTTTTACATTTTAAACTTTTTAATGTTAACTCTAATTAACAAATCTAGCAAATATGTAGAACAGCAAAACTGATCTTTTTTTAATATTGAAGGGTTGAATACTTTTGTCTGAAGCATGTGTGTCACTGTGTCGCATCACCGCTGATACTCTGTAAAGGTTCAGAAAATCATGAGCCTGTTTTCTGTAGCTTTCTGTGGGTGACTGGCCTGGGCTGCAGTCACACCAGTTTTGCACATGGTCTTCTTTTTTTTAAACCACAAAGCTACGCTGCTGGAATGGCCGTGCTGTTGAATATCTTCTGGGTTAAGCAAGACCTTCCCTGAAAAGGCATCATCTGGAGAGGACCATTTTTTGTTTTATAACCTATATCACTCAAGAGAAATGTTGCTCCTCTTTTTTTGAGCCTTGAGGACAGGGTGTATGTGATTTCTAAAAAAAACCCTAAAATGTTTTGTTCACTGTGTTTGAGTTAGGCTTACACTAAATGACTGAACTTTCTTTGATATAAATCACTAACAAATTCCAACAAGATATCAGTAAAAAAACGAATACAAAGGAAACAAAAAAGCTTGAACAGATATAAGAAACCAGCTGAGCTGTTGTAGGAATTTTCCAGCCTAATTTGTGTCAGACCGTGTGTTTAACAGTTTTCTGTAAAACTAAATGAAGTCACCCATTCTTTTCATTGGAGCCTTTATTTTGTGTCTTAGTCTTACATACATCCATCTTCACAGCTAGTGTGTGTGTGAAGACTGAAACAACTGCACTACTTAGTTTATTTAAACGATAAACAATGAATACAGTTTGAAAAGTGCCAGTTCATACTGAATCATATAATACCAAATCAAAACACGTTAATGCTGACCCACGTTTTTGTCCACTAGGTGGCAGTATTCCCTGCTCCCTGTATGACACATTCACACCACTGTTGTTTTCTGTGGCAGCTGAATGAATTCATGGTGACAGGAAAAAACAAATTGTGGTTTGTCTCTGTGTGTGCGGGAATGAAGAAAAGACACCGGCCAGACAAATGTCTCTAATCTGTTACAAGGCACACAGAGCAAATCATAGCCTGTTACTGCAGCTAAGCCTAACTCCTGCATCATCTGAACAAGCACAACATTTCAGGTCAGACGTCTGTGAGTAAAAATAAGAAGGTGAGAGTTCAGTGTGATCAGCAAGCTAATAAAGTCTGGACAAAACAGAGCAACACCTCATCAAAAAGTGCAAAACATGTTGGCATCTTACTGACAATAAATGAGACAGCTATACTGTGTGTACCAAGCATATGAGTGTCAGATTTACACAACAATACAGTACACTTTAACTGTAAGGCACTTTACACATACTTTTCATTTACAAACTGTGTCACATAATACATCAAAAAATGTATACTACATCACTGATTTCAATGATAAGGCACCCCTGTATAGGCTGGTTCGTATGTCAGGTGTTAATGATCGATGACAAAGAACCCGCTGTTTGTGTTACGCTGCAAACACTGAAAACCTTTCTATCATTTTTCCATCACACCCAATGGCACAATCTCATTGATTGCTTTGCTATAACACAACTCTTAATCCACAGGTAGCTGCAGGTCTCCAGTAGAGTCCTTTTGGCCCAGCAGATTTAATAAAAGAAACAAATTCCAAGCACCAAACTTTCTTTCTGTCTAGAACAGAAACTAAGTTGGTGTTGGTATTCTACAATTTCAAATGTAGAATGTGCTGAAATTGTGAGAAACATCAAAAGCTGACCCCCTTCACCTCAGCTCAACAAGAGAGCGAGAGAGAGCCACAGTGGTTAGTGGTGAGAGAGAGAGAAGTGATCACGGGAACAAATAAGAGCAATAAAACATTATTTTCTGTTTCACCTTGGTTACATTTTACATATTAACACGCCCACACCGCCACATAAAGCCGCAGGAAGGTGCCACATTATGGTATTTTTAGTGAAAGCAGCTGAAGCACACGCTGCATCCTGTCTAATGTAATGTCTGTGCTCTGAATATGTAGCTCAGGCCAGCCCTCTGTCAAAGAGATGGAAATAATTCATATAATTCATGAAAATTTCAAGAGATTTTTCATTACAGTCATCTCTCCTAATACACACTGGGTATGTAACACTTAAACTGTGGGTAGAAAATTCGATACTACAACTAGAGAAAATGAAAATGACTGAACTGGTGTCCTTTGAAGAAGTTGCTTTGAAAACAAAGACTGGGTCTGGGACTACTCTCATCCTTGCTGACTTCAAGGATGGCAATGCAACAGCAATAAGATGGAGTTAGTTGCTGCTATCAGTTTGCAATTGAATGGGGTTAAGTTAGCGTTTAAATGCGGTCAGATTTTGTTAATATGGTGATCAACTGTGTTAAACTGGTGAAAAATACAAATTCATTGCTGTCTGTATCCACAGAAATTCATTTTAAACAGAAATTTACATTAACTGCTACTGCCAACCAGAACCATGGATTTAAAATTCAGAAATCCCTCCACAAATAATATAGTTGCTGCATTACGGTCATTTAACTCCAAGATGACATTGGCGCTCAGCAACTTTGCTTATATATAAAGACATAATGAGAATATAATTTTGGTGGCAAGCTGTTGAATTACAAGTTGTTGACTGTTAGACACTTAACCTTTAAGCAACCAGTTGTTGGTCCCAACTATTTGAAATAAGTCGCCAATGTGAAAAAAGTCAGTACAAACAATGACTGATTTTTCCTAGTCACAAGGAGGTGGTCATTCTATTGTTCTCTATGTGACTGAGACATATCTGAAAAAGCCAATGATAGAGGAGGTGGATACTGTAATGTAGCCCATGAGTACCAGCGTGCTAGCTCAGATTTGTGTGTCTACTTCTCAACCATCACAGTCAAGAAATATCCAACAAAATAAGAAGAATAAGATTAAAAAGCTAAGTCTTATTTGTACCCTCAGTGCACAGCGAGCACAGAGAGTGACAACTAAGGAACTAGCTTATTAATTTTTTTTTGTGTCACCGTGCTAATTCTGACTTGCTAGGAGATACATACTTGTGTCACAAAAAACACTACAGCCCACAAATCTTCAACAAAATAAGGAGAAAATAAGATTAAGTGTGGGAAAATTAAAACACTGCATATACCAGCAGCTCTGTGAGACACAGGCGAACTTGGGCTCAATACTAGCATGCTAAAATGCTCTTTATGATAATGCTAGCATTATTAGCACAAGGAATGTTTAACATGTTCTCCATCATAGCTTAGCAGGTTAGACAGCTAACATTTGGCTTGAAATACATAGCACTATTGAAGCTTATTAGTCGCAAAACAAAGTGCATAGTCATTTTTAGACTCTTTTTGATAGAGACTTAATTTTTGCTCTAGCATTGACAATATGGTTATTTTTTAAACTATACTGCAAAACTTAGTATGTAGGGATGACAAAGTGTTTGACATTTGGACTGAACACTTAAGTATTTCCCATAGATGTGGCTGTAGTCCTGGGGGTTTTCTGTAAATGTCCCAATGTAGTAAAATAATTTCTTGGGGCTAGATTTTGGGTTCAATTTTAAGCACCCCTTTAGTGTCATTAAACTTTATTTTACAGCTGTAATCAGGAAAGCAAGTTAATAAATAGCTTTTTAGTGCAGGTTGCACATTAAAAAATTGGTGGGTCTGACAAAAACAGAGGCAATTGAATGACATTAACGGTAATTACGGCACTTGGTCTGATCATTAGCATACAAAGCTTTTGGTGGCCACAGTGCTGGACATCATTACCGTATATAGAAAAGCGACACATGGATTATACACATACTATGTAGTAGAACTTCAGCTTTTTATAATAACATGCTTATTAACATACATCTTCGTCTCCCTTCTACTATTATCTGCTCAGTCTCCCATGGCAGTGCTGATTTTGTCTTATGAATGGCCTGTCCTCGTCTCCTGGTGTGACAATAGAAGTGACATTTGTTAAACAGCCACTTCAGTAAATGACAGGAAACTGGGCTGAGCAGAATAGTGAAAATGTCTTTGGAATCTGTAAAATAAAGAAATAAAACGAAAACAAAATTCTTCTTTTGGTGGGTAATGAACATTAAAAGGCTGCTGAGGTTCATTTGGTGGTCATCCAGCTGCACATATGGGCTCGGTATCATCTGCCTTTAAACATTCGGATTTTGTGCTTGTCTGCCAGCAGCAGGGTGACATTATATTCGTAATCTCCATCGTGGACTCCTGTGTGTCGGAAAGCTCCGGCCAAATGGTTCTCCTCCCAGTAGTGGTGCCAGTTTCCATACTGGTCTGCACCGAATCCAAACACACTGACCTGTAAGAGACAAGGTTAATCACAGTGAAACAACCACAGATGCTCTTAGTGCATAATAACATACTTTGCAGTATCTCCAAAGTTCTCCAAATGCCTTTTTTTAATCATCAACAGAGCGATCTTTGCTTCACAAGTCCAGTTGTGGAAGCATTTTGCAAACTTTGAAATTGATTTTTTACAGAAATACACTGTGCAGTATCACCACATGAGGCCAGTGATATGTGATGAGATTTTGGTGACACTAGAAAACAATTTTGTTTCTACTACCTATTTTTTTTTATTTAAAAAGAGAAATTGTTGTAATTTGTAGATGGTCTGGATGCACTCATCCCACAGCCTGTTACACAGAAACTGAATTCAATTTGGCTAGATCAGATGATGGCTCATTTTGATGAAAATTTGGTTCTAGCTCATTGTCTACACAAAATAGTTCGCTGTTGTCACGAATGATGCCATTTAACCAATACAAGCCTGATCAATTCAACAAGCAATGGAAACAATCTGAGGAGAAGAGGTGGAGCCAGGTCAAGAAAAGTAATTTCAGGTGAGCAACTGAATTTAAACACAACCTATAATTTCTCTTTTTTTTTTTTAAAGAAGGGAGACATATCTCAGCCATTGTCCATTTTTGCTTTTGCTTCATATTTTTTGTAGACTTCTAAGACATCAATATGAGGTTTAAAGGCCTGGGATACATCCCCTGAACACTGTGCTTTTCATTGTTTCATGTAGGGTGTACTGAAAGCTCAGTTTTGTTCTTATTTTTACTCTCTGTATGCATGAGCAGAACATTGTGTGGTTCTGACACAGATAAAACTGTTTGGATGGGTTTTTAGATTTTTCCAGAAGAGTCAACGGTTTTGCGAATGTAGTTTGAGAATTGGGTTTTGTTTTTAGAGTTATGAGAAAAGGGTGAAATGTTTCAAGAAATGTGTCTCTACAAGTGAAACAACTACAGCAACTGGAGGAAAGTGTTTCTTTAATTTGAACAATATTTCATTAAGGCGATATTGACATTGGAAGTTTAGTCAACATCTTTGCAGAAGCACTTCTGAACGCTACCAGATAGTGATAGCAATGGTTAAAAAAAGACTTCAGCGTTTATGTCCTCAGTCACTCATTTTGGGTCATATTGAATAAAAAACTTCATTCTTTTTATTGTTTTGTTCTTCCACACTGAACGTTTTTTATGAGGGCACATTCAAATCTCGCATTAAGAGATTTGAATGTGCAATCCAGTGTCAGTAATGGAAAGGAACGAATGGGATGCTATCAGTGATTGTACGGCCAGTGTGCGGTGGCTCTTCAGACCAGTCGATTGGCCCAAAAGTGCGTTGGCACACTGGAAATATGCCAGATTACCAGTGATAGTAGAAACGTTTATCTCGAGGCTTTAAATTGATCTATGGTAGCTGTTTCTCTTCTACACTCTCTATGGGTATACTTAGTTCTTAATTACTACATCAAAGCACATTGGCATGGAGGCACTCAGCTTGTGGCACTGGCGAGGAATTAGCCCAGGTTGCTTTTATAGTGCTCTTCCATTGGTCTTTTTTTTTTTTTGGTCTGGAGTTTCTCATCTTTCTCTTGTCAATATGTCATAAATTTTCTATGGGGTTCAAGTTAGGCAAGCTGGCTCATCAGTCAAGCACACTAAAACAACCTTGACAGTAAACCGTTTTGTAGCAGTACTGGCTGTGTGAGGAGGTGCTAAGTCCAGCTGGAAAATTAAATTGGCATCTCCATAAAGCTTGGATTCTTTTCAGATTCTGTGCCTCTCCATTCTTACTCCAGACTTTGAGACAGACAGACTTTCAAATGAAATGCTGAATGTCCTCATCTTAAGTCCAGTGTCCTCCACTGAAAAGAGGACATTGGACTACTGAACATAAATCTCCAACTTTCCATTGATGTGCCCTGATATAGCACTTTGAAAACAGCCAGGCTTTTCAGCAATGACCTTCTGTGGTTTGCACTCTTTCTGTGGGGTGTTGATGATAGTCATCTGGACAGCTGTCAAGTCAGCAGTCTTCCCCACGATTGTGATTGTGTGTATTGAACTAAACCAGGAGATCCATGATGTTTCTAATACTTGAATACTAATTTACTTAAACTCAAAATAATATATTCTAATAATATTTTATTTTTGATTTCCATTACCTGTAAGCCATAATGATCAAAATGAAAACAAAGAAGGTCTGAAATATCTCACTTTAGGTTTATTAAATACTCAATTTCTTGATATGTGCGGATATTTTATCTGTGTCTGTTCCTCAATCTTTGCCAGGTCACAATTCTATCATTTTACCTTGATGTAATTGAGTATGACATCACTGCAGGCTGAAATTATCTGCAGTGTTTGGACTGTATTTCTAAAACAATCTGACATCTTAGAACACATCAGATAAACACACAAAAATATGGATACCAGGATGACAATTATTCATAATGAAGTTTGAGGGTCACACAAATTAGAGGACTATCCAAGGAAAAACAATAAATAAGGAATTGGCAGGGAAATATGGGAGAAACTTATGAAAAATGGAGGTGTTGGCAGGAATGACTGAGCAGTCACATATGTTACCTATTAGAGTAGTTCTCCTTACCTCATCACATATGTGGACAGCGAGCAGCAAACTGAGGAAACCGGTCGAAGGATATCGTCCATGACTGTCAAGCCACGATTCGTAGACGTATTTGAAAAATGTTGGACTGTAAATCAACACCTGAAAAAGAGTGAGAAGAATTTCTACTCCTTTGTCATTTATCAAAATCAGGAAATGAAGAAATGTAAGTCACCAGTGCAGACTGCTTTTTAGGTATTCGGTCTAGAGCAGATTGTGCTGGGCCCCAAATCGAATTCTTTATGGTACACTTCAGAAAAGTGGATAATGGTATAAACTTAGAGACAACAAAATAAAGCCAAGATGTGCCCAGAATGTGCTTTGTGTGCCCTTTCTAGGAAAATAAACCCTCTTACCACATCATGCTTTGTAAAGTGTAAAAGAAAATAAGATACACTCTCCACTTCACCTTGATCACACAACACACAAAATGTTTTTCTCTTGAATATTATGGAATCAATTGACGTCAGTAGCCACTGAAAAACACCCTGCTATCATCTGTGTGATTAAAGAGCGTTGACTTCAAGTTGAAAACAGGACTTGTGTCTTCTATTTGATTTTATAAAGATATTTTTAAAGAACTGGCATGACCTGTTAGCGTGATGCTACACTCGGTCCACGCTACACTCGTGTGGCTGTAGTTGTTAGAAATTGTCTTGACTGCATTAAAATATTTTTTTATTGCCACTGATCCTCTAATACAGTGCTGTGCATATTTGCAACTTTAAATATTTCAGATCATTAAACAATTTTAGTATTAGATAAAGATAACAGAGTAAAACCAAACAGCATTTTTTAAATGATGATTTTCATTTATTAATGGCCTGGTGTGAAAGTACTTGACCCCTAAAACTAAATAATGCTTGTGGCACCCTTGGCAGCAAGAACCACAATGAAGTGTTTGCGAGGAGTCTTTTCAGTCTTTTGTCGCACTCTTCCTTTTAGATTAGTCTTTATTCAGTCATACTAAAGAGTTTTCGTGCATGAGCGGCCTGTATAAGGTCTTAATTAATCATCTGAATCAGATTTAAGTCTGGACTTTGACTAGGCCACTCCTAAATCTTCATTTTGTTTTTTGTTTTTTGAGCCATGCAGATGACTTGCTTGTGTTCTTCAGATCATTGTCCTGCTGCATAATCAAGCCCATGAGCTTCAGACCTCAAACTGAAGGGTGGACAATCTCCGTCAGGATTTTTCTGGAGAGCAGAATTCATGAATCCATCAATTTGGAAAGCTGTCCAGGTCTTGAAGCAGCAAACAGCCTCAGACCATCACACGATCAACACCATGTTTGACTGTTGATATGATCTCCTTTTTATTAAATGCTATTATTTTCAATCCAGATGTAACAGAACTCAAACTTCTCAAAAAGGTCAACTTTTGTCTTGTCAGTCCACAGAATATTTCTCCAAAAGTTCATTAAGATGTTTTTTTTTTGGAAATGTGAGATGAGCCTTTGTGTTGTTTTTTTCTCAGAAGTGATTCTCACCTTGGAAATCTCAGTTCTTTAGATGTTTTTTTCTGGGTTCTTTTGTGGACATCTGGATTAGTCATTAATGTAATGTTGGAGTAATTTTCGTAGGCTGGCCACTCCTGTTAAGGTTCGCCAGCGTTCCACCAGGTTTTCTCATTTGTGGTTCACTGGAGTCCTAAGCAATGAGAAATGACCTTTTAACTCTTTCCATGACTTTGTTTCTCACCTGCTTCTTTATATCATGTCATAGTTAGTTTTTAGATCTTTTAGCCTAGTTTACTTTATCAGACTTAAATTATTTCTTGATTTAACATATCTGGAAGTAATGAAGCCTGGATTTTGACTTGTGACATTTACCTTGTGAAATTACATCTTCCAGGTAGGTTTGGATATTTTTTCCCCCTAATAAATAAAATCATCATTAAAAATGTTGAGTTATCGCATTCACAAGATTTTCAGAAAACTTGACCTCTGACCTTATCCTTTAAGTTTATGTCACTGAGATTCAAACTCGTCCTAAATTTTAAGAAGATGCACCTATGGTTTCAATTTCAAAATCCTACCTCACCTCATTCGCTCGTTTTTGCATTTAAAAACTCTGATGCCAAGGCAGCCGATCATGTAATGGCAATAACCCATCAGCCTTTCACAGCTGAGGGTGAAAAACTGCATTCTATTTTTTGACAAGCTATAGTTGAATAATATTGTAATTTGTTTGATGGGCTGAATCTTTTAAATGTGACGATTATTTAAGAAGTGTGCAATTACCTCAAAGCACTGAACTTCTGCTATGATTGCAGTGAAGACCACCGCATGTGATTCACATAATTTTCATACACAATAAACCACTCCATGACCCTTTCTGACCAGTGGATGAGTGCACTGTCATCATTGGAGCCATTCTGTTATAGTTTGAAGGACTTTGGACCCAAAAGCTTTACAAGCAGGCAGAAACTCTACAGGCAGGCAGGTTTAACTAAAGGCTCACCTTTAATGGTGGAAAACTGTCCAAAAATTCAGAGAAACAGAATACATGACAGTCAAACACATAAAAACAAACAACAGTGAGATAAACAGACATTGCGACAAACACAAAGGGCAACTGAAGCTATTAAAAACACAAAGGCCTAATCAGGTGAAAAGGGAGCAGTTGGCTGGACAGACGGAATAAGGCACAGACGGACGGAAATATAAGGCACCAGGAGCAAAAGACTACCAAACAAAACAGGAGGTATAATAAGAAACATCTGGCACAGGGATGGAGATTTGACAACAAATTACGGGGAAACATCAGGGAGGCAGAAAACCTGAAACCTAAGGAAGTGATTTATACAACATAACTATGATCAAAGAAGACTAGATCAGAAAACTAAAGGTAAGAAAACATAAATATAAAACTGAGGCTACAAGGAAAATATTGTTAAATAGAAAATGAAACCCAAAGACTCAGAACACTAAATATAGGAAATCAAACAGTAAATGCCAAAAACCCAGGGTCTGTGACACGTTCACATCAGGATAGAAATGATTCAGTGCATTTCATAAAAATTCAAGTACTCACTCAAAACTTTGTATGGATTTGCAGTGACTCTAACCCTGCTGGGGTTCTCACAACGGCAGTCTAATTTTGTGAAGTGAACAAAAAACATAACCGATTGCACCTTTACTTTATACACAGTTCAAGTCATACTAAAATATGGCACAAACATTTCAATGTCAGTACTTTTATTATAAAATATTTATGCATTCTAATCGTCCTGATCATTTTCTAAAACCTTTAAAGCCTGAACCATGAAACAACTGCCAGAAAATTCAAATAAATTTGCATTTATAAGTTTTAGTTTGTAGAATTTTTGCTACATCTGGCATTTCTGTGCAATTTACTGCTCACAGTTAGTTTATCTTAAATCAACAAAAACATATAAGGGAATTAAAGTTATGGTTAAAAACAATCACAATGATGACGCAGAGGCCTCAAAAACTCATGTATCAAATGTGATACACTTGGCATTACTGTTGCTAATGCCAAGAAATTCAACATGTTGTCTCACAAATGGTTAAAAATATATATAAAGGAGTTAAAAAATGACAAAATCACTCTCCTTTGAACAAGGAGGTCACAAACAAGAGCTGAAAGTAACACTTGCATTGCAAGAGGGACTGAAATTACAACGCAAACCTCAACACGCTACAGAGTGACTGATGACTGATCACCGGCGTGAAGGGAAATAAGGGCCGCTGCTGTAGCCTACATTCATTATATTTCGGGCAGACATTTCACATCTGGAATGACTTATTCATTACAACAGCTGAATACAGTTATGAGTTTGGCATCAAGTCTCAGAGCTCATCAGCCCCTGCAAATATGATACAGATACAAATTTGGGAGAGATGAGTAAAAATTCCCCAGGAGCCTAGAGGTGAATGCTGGGAAGCTGGTGTAAGGGTTGAACATGTGAACATGGAAAATTCTGCGTCTTTAATAGACGGCCAAATTGATGTGGTATGCTTGAAGTGGAAACTATCAGAGTGCAGCTCTCGACAAGCTCGCAAGCCTTGCTCCATTAGCGGGAGGGTTCATAACCACTCCACAGGCTCTCCTGTGCTGTTGTATGTTCCAAATAAATTATTGGTTTTGGAACTATGTTGTTTAATGCGTGGAAATTTTCTTAATGCGTTACTCTTACATGTTCACCCATGCACTCATCTACTTGTTGAGAACTTGGTGAAGGATGACTCATCTGGCCTTCAAGCATGTTCTTACTGGCAGTCTGATCACGTCGTCATTGAGATTCTCACTTGGCTGAGGGAGAATTGCTCTTCTGTTTTTCCTTTTATATCACACTGATGCATAAGAATAACTCAGTTGGCTTCAGTGCAGCTGTTTCTATTAAAACACTATCCAGGTGAGCGGTTTGTTTTTAAGTGAATCTCCAACAGTGAACCCTCTTTAAAAGTCATTTACCCATTTTCCTCTTGAAACAACGGCGCCTACTGATGCTGTAATAAAGTCATAACTCACCTTGTCTTTGTTTGCCTTTATCCTGGACATCACAGGTAAATATGTGCTGTAAGACAAGAAAAATTATAGGAGTTTAGACCATTGAATTGTCTAAAGCAGGGTTGTCAAACATAAGGCCCTGGGGCCAGAATTGGCCCAACAAAGACTCCAACCCAGCTAGCCGGAGTGCTTTGGAGAATGTGAAGGATGGCATAAATTTTGGATTTCTAACTTTATTTTCATAAATTTTAAATCTCTTCTTACTAATAAAGACTGCTCTCATGACCATAGCAGTCCTACTATAACAAAGTGAGTAAATAATAGATAAACAGAGTTTTTACAATCGTTGAAACAAAATTTGTTAAAAAATATAAACTTTCAGTTTTATACTTACAGGACAGTCTGGAGTTACCAGAACTCCTTCTGTAATTTTACACATTCACTTCTAATAATTTAAGCCCAAATCATGTATTACAGAAACATACTTTTGCATGTATTTTCCTTATATTAAGAAAATATTCATCTTCAGGATTAAATGTACAAATAAACTTCTCTATACTGACAGAAAAGGGACTTGAGATCAAAGTGGGCTGTATGGGGCCCATAATCTAAAATGAGTTTGATACCCCAGCTCTAAAGCATCCCCTGAAATGTTCTGCTGAACACCATCTGGCAGGTTACATGTTTGTAATGAAATGCCACTGATGATGTATAAAAATGAATGCCCAGTGTCCCTCCTCACCTGTATCAGGCAAAGTAATTAAAACCTCATGAACAGAGTTTGAAGTCATTACAGTGACTAATGCGCACCGTCAGCCTCTTTTTTTTTGCATCGTTCCTCACATCAGAGCTGTTAGTGACAACACATGATTTTTAAATAGAGGTGTGTGTGCAGTGCAGCAAAGTGAAGAAAGAAAAAATGTTTACACTCAATTGTTAATAGAGGTTTCCTCTACTTGAACATAGTAGAAATTTGTTAAACTTATTAAATGGTAAAAAAAAAATAGGAATAACATACATTCTTTTCGAATAGGATAACACAAACTCTTGGCCTTTGCAAAGTAATTGTGCTTACATGTTTAGTCACCCATCCTAGCTGTCAGAAAAACCCTAAGTGTGTCTCATTTAAAGAAAGAAGATGGTACAGAGAAAAGTGTTTCCAGGAATTCAAGTGGGCACAGTGGGGGCAAAGACCCAGTCAAGAGGAGCCTGTGGGAAATAAATATGCATCCATTTGATATTTGTCTGAAAATTCCTAAATATTTTAGTTGCGGACAGACCTGCAGCCTCCATAAACGTGCATTAGGAGACATGGCTGTCCTACAACAATATAGTCACTAAAGTGAAAGACAGGACTCTATTGTGAGAGAAAGGAGAGTCTCACAGATCCTATTTAAGATTCACATACGCAAAGCAAATTCAATTTAATTAAATTTTATTCATCTAGTGCAAAATGGCCAGCCATCTGCTGCGACCACTATGAAGGTGGGAATCAACTTTTCAAGCCTTAAAAAACAGTTTTTCATGGACCCAGCAGATTTTCAAAGCCCCATTTAATTTAACAAGCTTAGAAAATGTAAAACAATATAAATAACTGATAATAACTCATATCTCCCACTTAAGATCTATTGGCTGTTGGGTTAATGCTGACATTACTCTCAGCAAAGTGAAATTTAATGATGCAGAATGATTGCTTTGGCAGAGTTGGAAGACAACTGCATATTTATGGGCAACATTTGTTTGGCTACTTGCACCATCTAACATGCTGGCGTGATTGAGTTATTGGCAGTAGCATTAATTGGCTGTGACTTCATTTTTTTTCCTGGATGTCCAGTAATCAAGCTAATGATTATGGTTCACTGGGGGTGAAACAACTGAAGGTGAAATTTACTGGAAAATTTCAAAGTGAGTGATTATCCTTGTTTGGCTATGTGACAAACAGCAATATTGAGCAAGTCTGATTGCTGTGACAATCTGGTATTTGAAGGATGTAAATGAATCTGGGAATGCTGCACATGAAGTATGCCTGATTATGCATTTGGGGCTTTTACATTTCCATGCTAGTGAAAATGTTTGAGCTGATTCCAGTGACAAATGAGATGGTAAATGAAGCAAATCACATCCAACTCGGAATAAAAGAGAATGTCTGTGAAGGTTCTCAGTCATCCAGGTCATCGTAGTCAAAGGAGATTGCAAAGAAAAGCGTCTGGACTTCTTTAAGTTGCTTGAAGACGTTTCGCCTCTCATCCGAGAAGCTTCTTCAGTTCTAAGGTCCCCACCATTTGACCTTAGAACTGAAGAAGCTTCTCGGATGATCTATGCTACATGAAACCTGTGTGGAAAAACATTTTTATTGTCTAGTTACACAATAAAAATAGACTAACTGAACTCTGTGTAACTATTGAGAATTAAACTCCATTTGACCTCATGGCTATGCTTACATGCTGGCACTGCCACAGTATGCTGTCATACAGTCAGCAGGCAGAACACAGTGGGAGTAGATGGGATGTGTTGTGTAGCAGGCATGCTGGAAAGGTCAAGCTGTGCCTGATATGTTTGCCATATGAGTGACGATTCATGGTGTAGCCAGCATATCAATCCTTGTATATTGTGTATGCTTGTGATACATGACATGATTTTTACTTTAAATAACAAAGACAAGAGTCGGTGGCTCTTTGTTCTACAGGGTGGGCCATTTATATGGATACACCGTAATAAAATGGGAATGGTTGGTGATATTAAAGTCCTGTTTGTGGCACATTAGTATATGTGA
>NW_024582701.1:165216-168365 GCF_018398535.1 Haplochromis burtoni | reverse complement strand
ACCACCCATCTTGAGGAGTTTGCCCCCTCACATATACTAATGTGCCACAAACAGGACTTTAATATCACCAACCATTCCCATTTTATTACGGTGTATCCATATAAATGGCCCACCCTGTATATAAGTGAGGCTCCAGAAGAGTCTCTTTTCACTGTTGGAGCATGTGCTTATGGGAAACACTCTGGGGACACTTTTGATTCTTTGACTAATGACCCTGCTCTTTTTGTCAACAATCAGTTTTGCAGCAAACTCTGTTTTTTCCCAGAGGTTCTTTTTTGAGTGTTGTTACTTTTTAATAGACTAAAAAGTGAGATTCCAAAAGTGATCGGCCAGAGAAAGATTATCATTTTGGCTCCGGATTTTTAACACACTTTTGTGCTAATTATATGTAAAAAAATTACCTGTGATTTGTGTTTATGCTTTACTGTAATTAACTTCTTATAAATACATTATGGTCGGTCTAGAATTAATACAGTTCAAAAGAACAAAATATTTTTCCTGCATAAAAACTGGCTGCTGCAGGTCTGGCTAAATCTATTTTTGGGCCTAAAAATTCTGACTTAAGTTATTTTTATTGATCAATTTTAAGTGTCAATATAGTTATACATAAAAATATGATATGTTAAATGATTCCACAATTTAATACATTTTGTTTAATACATTTCTTTAAAGCTAAAATAACAAAACCTTCTAATGAGCTCATACTGACTAAACATTTATGTATCCATTCTGGAAAACCTGTGACATCTACTGTTACAGCTCTAAATTCTGGATAAGCATCAACTGGCCTTTTTTATTATCTTTGAGTTCATCTGCAATAGGCTAGTGACATGTTCAAGGTCAGTTGTGGGCAATGCAACAGTCACTTTAGACCTTGTTAACAACAAACTACCCATTTAAGATGGGCATACACTGTGCGATTTTTGGCCCATTTTGGGATGATTTTTCACTTATGCAACCATTTTGGGGATCGGCACAAGTTTCGCCTTAATCGTGTGTCATGCATAGTGTAGTATACATGGGATAATGCGAAGCAATTAACACCTCGCTGCCAGCTCCCGATCAGCAATCGTGTGGCCACGAGAAAATCAAACCTGTTTGAAATCCTGGTCGCCTCCTGTGAGGGTATTGCACTGCTGAAGCAGTGCCACGAGTCGATTTAACGCAACCTCTCACACTGCGCATGCACAAACACAGAAATGGAAATGACAGAGACAGAGCAGAATGGCAGTGCAGCGTGTGATCTGGACACAAGCGATGGAGGCCCAACTTGTAAAACTTTGGCAAGCCTTTTCGATGTGGCCTCACAAAACTATCACGACTGCAACAACCGAGAAAAGAGCTGGATGGACATTGCTGCTCAATTATGTTCTTCATTAGCAATTTAGCAAAGTTGATGGTGGTACGTGTGTGTGTGTCTGTGTGAGTGAAAGACAGAGAGGGAGAGAGAGACAGATTTTGTGTTATATATTGGCTATATAATATTTAGACGCAAATTTGGACGCACAGTGTGAGCACTCAGGTCGTATCAAAGCTTCGAGCCGTATAGCCGTATATATGCCCAGCTTTAGGCATGCAGAAGGTTCAAAGCGCCATTTCTCCATTGATTTGGAGTTCACTGGAAAACATAGGATTTCTCAGGAAAAAAAAGAACTCTTTAGCTGCTAAATAGTGAATATGTTGCTGTTAAATTTGGCAGCAATTTGGTGGTGAACAGATGGAGCCTGTCCACCGCCTACAGGTGGAAACAGTAAAGATGAGAGCGGGTGAATTTAAACAAGTTGCTGCCCATAATATAAGATTAGTGAGAAGAATGACATTATGTTACAACTCTCTGTGGGTTCTTCACTGACAGTCTTTCACATTATGCATCAATATTTAATCCATTTTGAATGTGGAATTATAGATGAGCGCAGCTTTAATGTTCACTTACTGTTTAATAGTGCCAGTGGTCAGAGCACTAATAATCCACTGCAGATCCAGAGTCTTGAAAGGGATCAGCACCAGACTAGTAATATTGTCCAGGTCTATGGCACTTTCTGGATACATGACGTGATGAGTTGTCCTGCTGCCCACATCCTCCTCAAAACCACTGGTGGGAGCCTGGTTCATCCTGCAGAAATAGAAGAAGACTTTTCTGAGTTATTTGTCACACATTCTCTTTCCACTTTAGTGCTTTTGCCATCTTTGTCTTTTATTCGACAGTTCAAATTGAGTTTTATTTCACCCACATGTTACAAAGATGGAAACCATTTGGCTGCTGTTATGCGAATCCCTATAATCTTCAAAGGGTCTGTCTTATAGACCATGTGTTTAATTATCAAGATTCTCTCATGTCACCCAAACCACATGTCGCTGAGTCATACAAAACCAGCCATGATTGTGAGAGACAAAGACAACAATAAAAAGCACAATTTGTCCTGCTCTCCCATTTTTGGGCATCCAGACAGTAATTTTGAGATCAACAATTACCACCTGGCAAGCATCCCTTTCATTATGTCAAACAATACTCTCTTAAACTGGAGCGGTAATTGGCAGGAACATAGCTTGACACTGGCAGTTGGTTTTGGTCAATGGCAGAAAGTGACACAGAGGAAAGAGAAATCATGAAGCTGACCTCCTATGTAACTAGCAACACCTTTTTGAGCGCTCTGGTCTGGGCAATATCATCTTCCTCATTACTGACTCTTGGGTGACAGAGATGTGATATTTTCAGACTGCTTCTTGAATCATTTTGACTCCTGACAGACTAATTGTTTTTTTGTTTTTTTTTCTTCTTCTTTTTGCTGCAGCTATTTATGGTTGACAAAAATATTTGGGTTATTTGATGTTGCGACTTTTCATTTGAAATGACCTTGCACAAATTGAGACAGTGACAGTCTGGGTATAAAAGTAAAATTTAAGAAAGCGGTTGCAGCATCTGGAAAATATTTCCCGAGCGGATGATTGTTACTTTACTTCTAATTGGTGCTGAAATGCTTGGCCCAGGGCTTAAGATATTATATTATTTTTTATTTTAGACCGGATATGGTAGTAGAATATTTCAATTCTTTAGTGAATTTCAGGTATTTGAACATATAAAAATTGGAAATTCCCTCTTTTTTCTCAGAAAACTGTTGGGTCTGTGTTTCCACAAACCCCGCTAATTC
>NW_024582701.1:149739-164815 GCF_018398535.1 Haplochromis burtoni | reverse complement strand
AACTAAGACTATACAAATTTAAGAAACACAATGGCAACATTCAACAATTAGACTTAACAAAAACCTTCTTTTAAAACCTCATGAACTTATTTTTAATTTGATATGGCAAATGATTTTGATCCTTAAATATCCATCCATCCATCTTTAGCAACTTATCTGGTACTAGGTCACAGACGCAGCAGCCTAAGCCTCCCTTTCACATCAAACAGCTTATCTGGGGTCCATCCCAGGCCTCTTCCCAGTAGGACATGCCCAGAACACCTCACCCAGAGGTGCCCAGTTGGCATCATGCCTGAACCAGCTGGCTCCTATCCATGTGGAGGAATAGCAGCTCTACTCTGAGTCCTTTTCAAATGACTTTACTCCTGCCTGTAAGGAACGGTCCAGCCAAAGATCCACAGTCAGGACGACAACAGCATTGTTTCCCCTGAATCTGAGTTTCAACTAATGGGTTGACTCTCTTCTCCAGTATACTAGCATCGACCTTTTTTCCTTCCCACTGTCGCCAAGTGTTTGCTCAAAGGTGGTTGTTTGACTGCTGGGTTTGCTCTGTATTATTGTAGGATGAGGTGACTGTTGCTGTGATCTGGCACTATTATCTAAAACTGAATTGAACTGATTTGAAACAACCCCCTTTTATTTATAGTACCCTATCACCCAGAGCCTGTCTTTGTCCTGTCTTCATCCACTCACCCCAGCTTGTTGAGGCAGATGGCTGCCTGTTCCTGAGTCTGGTTTTGCTGGGGATTTCTTGCTGTTAAAAGGGAGTTTTTCTTCCTCACTGTTGCCATAGTGCTTGCCCATACAGGGTTATATGATTGTTAGGATATTCTCTGTTTTCTTGGTAATATTGTAGAGTTTTTACCTTACAATATAAAGGGCTTTGAGGCAACTGTTTTTGTGATTTGGTATGATATACATAAAAAATGAATTGAATTGCCCGTGTCCTTGTCTTGTAAAAAACACTCAACTTACAGGCAGCAAGCACACACACACAAAATACTATGAGAATGCTGGATGATTATGCTACACATGGGAAACGTTTAGTAATGAGGTCAGCCAGTGTTTAAGTAGTTTCTAAAGCCCAAAAGCTCGGGCATCAGGCTGCTCTAAAAATTCAGTTTTTAGCTTTTAACTTTTGAATCTGTATGATGTAAATTAGAATAGATTTGGTCGTCTCAGAGAGCTCGAGGTGGGATCATCAAAGGCACCACACACATACCATTAGATCATCTGTTTACATCGGGGAGCCAATCAGAAGAAAGTTCAGCTAAAGGGAAAGCAGCTAAAAAGGTTCGTTCTAAACAATGGATAAACTGAGGGGCTGCACCGAGACCTGAGCAAGCATCAATGAGAATAATTTTGAACTGTTATTCGTGCAAAGCCATTGAGTCAGCTATATGTAGCTGTAACTGTAAATATGTAATTGAACCATTAAACCTTTTTTAAAAAAGCATCAAACATTAAACAAGCTCATGAAAACGAAGACAGTGTTAATGCAACAAATGACAAAAGTAGCTGTGAAGCGGTAGGAATGGCAGTTACTCACAGAGGAGAGTGCTGTGTTACTAGTAATAAAGCTGCGGCACCAGATGTGACTGCGGTTATTAACAGCACACCACTGAATATTATGATACATAAAGCATTTAAACTACATAATATCTCCATTCATATTAATACACCTACAGAACTCCTAAAGACACTGTTTAGTCTACTTTATACTTGACGTGACAGAAGAAGCATTGGTTTATTTTCTATTTGTAAGTAATGGTACCATTTCAGGGAAAAAACAGCTGTTTGGTAGTCCTTTGTTACTTTGATGAGGTTCATGTATAACAAACTAGGTTTATGGCTCTGACTGAGCTCAAACTGTCGAGTATGGAAGAAGAGAAACACTGATGATAGGCTTTATGGTGCAATATGTCACTAGAAAAAAAGCACTTTTTGACAGGAATACTTTGGTAGATTTCTTCCTTAATGGTAACTGCAGCATCTGGGAGTTTTAAAATTGCCCTACAAATGGATGCATCCCGTCGAGAGCAGATGAAAAAGTATGCTGAAGAGGGCCAAGCAACACCAAATAGTAAAATGTGAAGACTTCATTACTCCTGCAGTGCATTCAGATATATTCTTCATCTGCACCACATTACTTTGTGTTAGTACCTAAAGGTAACATTAGCTTTTCTTAGCCCTTAATTTACATCCGAGCTATTATGCAGGTGTTTGGGAGACAACTGGAATCAAGATTAGGCTTTAATAGAATTCGATGCAGATATTGTTGCTTTTCCACTGACACACAATAGGAAAACAGACCCTGCTCCATCTTCCCAGAAATAACCCCAACAGCAAACTATATCTAATTTAACATCTTACAAAACCAGTGCAGGCACTGTGAGGCACTTTTCTATCATCTTTCTCTCAATAGTAGAAAATTGCTACTCATTTTAAATAGAAGAATGGACGTGATTCGTCTGAAGACCTGCTGTGCACATAGAAAAGATGTGTGTAGATGTAAAAGATAGACGTAACCACTGGTGACATTATTCCCCGCTTTGTAGACTTGTTAACGTTTTGGCTGCGTGGCATGTGTCGGTTTGTGACCATATTTGGAGGACAGGGCGGGGTTATCAGTCAATCATCATCTTTAAATGGGAACTGACAAGTGGTTGTTAAAGGAACTGCAGTTTTTAGCACTTCTGTGTTGGCTTCATTTTTCAGCCTCTGCATACATGTTGCCATGCATCTCTACAGAGGTCAGTACTACATGAATGCAAATGTGTATGGGCACACAACAAGCCACCTTGTTGTGGGCTGCTCGCTCACTTAATGTTGTGGCGTGCGTGTGGAGTCAGCTATCTTAAGGAAGCAAATATATCAGACAATATTCAATCAATATTCAACTTATGCTTCAACTACCCCTTTGGCACTGGAAATTTGCACCAGATGGGCTTGAAACAAACCAAAGCAGATGTAGTGCGCCTTTGAAAAGCCCATCTCATGCACAGGAAACCCACAAATACCCAGGAAAAGACAGAAGACATCAATGGGCAAAAAAACCGCCTAAAAACGTATTTAATGGCTCTGACTGATATCTTTTTGAACCGATCAAACAATAGTTAATATTCAGATCCTGAAGCAACATAGAGTTGCTTCAGGATAGATAGATTCAGGAAATTATAAAATGTCAACAGTGTTTTAAGGGAATGCATAAAAACAGGACACATAACTCATTCTCAGTGAAGGGAGGAAAATCAGAGAGGAAATCTTTTTATTTATGACAGATATCTTAAGTGGTGATTTATAGCAGAGGTGAATGAGGCTTATAAGTTTAAAAAAATAAATAAATGCAGTAATTTGAGCATCAACCGGCCTCACTCAAGTTAAGTGGCTCAAATCTAAGAGGCAGGTTGAAATGTGCATATATTTACAGGATTGATTTGAATTTTTTTTCCGCCCCAGATGGTTTTCTGGAGTTGAAGCATTTCATTTCAAACAGGAGCACTGCGTGGGTTTAACACTGCAGCAAACCTGACAGTGTGGATTAACAGCTGCTTCGTGCTTATCAATTCATGGCACCGCAACTTATTGAATGTTTATTTATGGCTGAAATCAAACAGTGACTGAAAGTTTGTTGTCTGTGTGGTTCAGCGATGATCGGTTCATCTGGTGCCAGTTCCTAAAGATGTTATCAGGCAGTAAGTGTGGACCAAGCTAAGAAATGAACCCAACATGGAAGTGCCAGGCACTGCAGTTCCTCTAACAACCGCTTGAGGTGAGTCAGTCCCCACAGACCGTGCCTGCTACCTGTACCTGTGTACACACCCAGCTTGTGGATGTGGCTTGCTAATCAGTGTTGCTAATGTTAGCTGATATCTTGGAACTCCTCAGAGTAGTTTAAAGCTTGTGAGATCAATGGGAGAGCCACATTAGCCGGGAAGTCTGAGGGTCCTCTCCCTTGAGTTTTAAGCATCAGACACATTTCTTACATTCTAGTTATTTTGTATGCAGCATTTGAACACTTTTTTGCACAATTTTATAGCTTAAATGTCTAAAAAAAATCAAAAATAACAGGGGCAAAATGCATCCATCCATTCTCTTCCGCTTATTCTTTTCAGCCCCTGGAGCTGGGATAGGCTCCAGGGGCTGGAGCCTATCCCAGCTGTCTTAGGGCAAGAGGCAGGGTACACCCTGGACAGGCCGCCAGTCTGTCGAAGGGCTAACACATAGAGACAAACAAACATTCATACATATGGGCAATTTAGAGTTTCCAGTTGACCTATCCCCACTAACTGCATGTCTTTGGAAAGTGGGAGGAAGCCGGAGTACCCATGCAAACATGGGGAGAACCTGCAAACTCCACACAGAAAGACTCTGGCCTGATGGTGGAATTGAACTCAGGACCTTCTTGCTGTGAGGCAACAGTGCTAAGTGCACGGTGCCAACTTTATCATCACTCTAGCCAAGAACCCAGAGTGATGATAAAGTTGAGTGCATGCCGACTCCAGCCGAGCAGCAGCAGCCTGAACTTGAACTGGTAACAAAGGCAATGATGGGCAGTCAGTCTCGCAGCCTCCATTTCTATTTGTTCATGTTTTTACTGTAGAAATGACAGTAACGATCATGGTAATATTTAATTGTGTAAATATAAAAAAACAAAACATTTTATGTGTGTCCTCGATTGGATGGGAATTTCTGCTGGTGCGTGGGACTGCAGCCTAAGATTTATATTGTTAACTGCTAATCATGTGACAGCATATTTCAGATCATTTTACAGAGTAGCATGAAAGCAATGTAACAAGTAGTGTAACAAACTGCTTTCTCTGGAGTAATGTAATGTATAACTTTTACGAAAGGTAACAAGTAACGTGTAATACTTCCCTGCTTTTACGTAACGACCCCAACACTGGTCTAGGCTCAGTTAAGATATTATATTTACATTGTTACTGTACATCTTCATATTTTCAGTCAAGACAACTGATAGCCTTGAGACTGAAACATCACTGGAATCAGATGGACTTTAGTTTGCACTCAGGCTAGAAGTGAAAACCTGCAAATGTGCAGGTCCCGGTCCATGAGTGTGTGGAATTGTATTTTTAAATTGTTTATTTACTTACTTAAAAAAGGATAAAAACAGGAGTGTGAGGCTGATAAATGAATAATGACATCTTTAATATCAGGACTGTTTGCCTGCCGGCATGTGGTTGCACATTACTTGTCCAATTATTATTGGACAGAGTTCCATAAGGCAGCCTGATGCTTATGGATCACGCAGCATGTAATAGCTGACTAACACTTTAAAGGTCACTGGTGTTTCAGAATCCTCTCTATTCTCCACATTGCTGCTGCTTTCCTTTGAAAACCCGAGTGTCTGGACATTTTTTAAAACCTAACAGTTAAGTTTCCACTGACCAATAATCGCAATTTACATTTTTATCGAATGAGTAAAGCTATGGAACCACGAATGAGGCAAGAACTGAGACAAAAGAAGAGATGTTCCAGTGTCTTAAAGGACACCAATTATGCTCATTTTCAGCCCCATATTTTCTATTCTTGGAATAGCTGTGAATGACTCAGAATTAAAAAAAATAAAAAATAAATCTTGACCTTATGTCTGAAAGAAGTTGTTTCATCACCCCTTCCACTGCCTTTAAACCAGCTTCTGATTTGCTGCCCTGGTAAACAAAAGAGTTGAACAGTAGGTGGGAGGAGCCAAAGCTGTTTGCCTTAAAAACAACAGATATACGAAATATCTGCTTTTTACTGACATCATTCAGAGCAATGAATAAAAAATAATGCAAATCTTTAAGTTGACACACATTACTTATAAACATCTGTCTGTATCTGACCTCTTTGTTTTACACTTTTTTATATGAGCAACCACCGTTGTCATTTGTAAGCATTTTCTAAGATAACATTTATTTTTACGCTAGTTGGAACATAAACACTGCATGCATAGAATAACCTGTCATATTTGATATGCTTGGAAGCATTTTCTTCGCTCCTGGAAGTTATATTTCTAACACCATCTGTACGATTGTAAAATCCACCCATAGATTACATTTCAGGATTCTCTGAGCCATATCTCTCCCTTATGATGTCTCTACAACAGTCTGGCACCGCCTGCTCGGTATAGTAAATAGCTTGCAGTTGTCCTGGAACGACAGCTGATATTATCTACCTGCCTTCTGAGCACGGTCTGATGTATAGCAGCAGTCTGCTCTGTGGACAAAGACACCCAAAGAAAGCTTGGCTACTACACTGTGAGCTTTTTATAGTTAAGTAGCAGGATGTTTCAATCAATTCTTCATCTAATAGGTATTCACCAGGACAGCCAACAACCATTAATGTCCTTTCCCTGACACAGCAAACACAGCCGTGCACACTCCCTCACCTCACCTCACACTTCTTGTTAAAGCAGCCCTCAACTTGTAGAACGTGCAAACACATAATGAGCACTCAGACTTGTTAAGTGAGCACTAACGAAGCCTCCCTCATCTTGTACATCACACTCGATGAGCAGTTATTAACCTTTGGATGGAAAAGTGATGGAATGGAAACTAACTATAAGCAAGAATAATCTTTTGACTGAATTACAACACAATTTGGGGGAAATGTTGAGGAATCCACAGGATAGGTTATTGCACACATCCACCAGACCCACTATGACTTCATTCTTTCTCTCCTTTACACACACAGGCATTCACCTTCACAAGCACACACACACAAACCCACACATCTCCTCATTATCATACTCTGTGTGACAAGCTGAACTGCATCCCCTCAGAAGATACAGTATCTCCTTGTGTTTCTGTTGTAAATCTTTATGCGTAGCACAAAGTGGACAAAACTGGCTTTGCTTTATAAAAGCACGTTTCACATCCCAAATTAAATTTCTTGCCATTATATATACATATTTTAGGGGATTCCTCTTTTTTCTTCATTCAGTTAAAATATAATCGGCTGCTAAATAATTAAAGATTGTATACACTGTATTAGTGTTAGCATTAAATCATATATCAAAACAACCAATTTGGCAGTCTATTTAAGCTGCAAAGCATTTCGACCCCTCCATCACTCCATATTTCTTCTTTAATTTTCTTTCGTATTTGGCAGAAAAACAACTAAACAGAATCTGATCGATTTATATTAAACTTCATCCTTTAGGAGTTCAGAGCTCAGCAAATAAATTTAAAGACTTTCAGCAAGCCTGGCTAATGAAAGCAGAGCTGGGTACAACTGAAGACTCAAAAAAGCCTTCTTGTCTTTTCCTTGACCTTAAGACGACAAAGAAAGATGTGGGGAATTCATAAGAGTATCGCTGTGCTCAGCTTCACTTATTCTTGTCTGGGTGTCAAATTTTATGATTGATATATTATTAGGGACCCTAAAGCTCCCCCAAAATAGGGAGAAATATTTTTTTCCCCAAAAATTAAAAAGTTGTGCAGTAGAGGGTTAATAATGTCACAGCAAATTTTTCTTACATGTAGCTGCTTTGTTAAAGCATAACTCAGATACTTGTCCCTCTGCCCATGTTGTTTTATGGCTGTATAAGCATTTTAGTAAGGCTTTCAACACTTGTGCTGAAAGACTGAGTATGACTGCATTTCACCGAATTAAAAAAGGCTCATTTATAAGCCCATGGTACAAAACACTTCACACAAGAAAAGAACTTCAGAACAAGCTAAGGTGAGCTGTTATTATGGCTTCCATGGAGATATTTTCAGGTCCCTTCATTCAGTTGGGAATCTAAGCAGAACTGACTACTCTTTCATGGTTCTTTCCAATCTTTATCCATCCATTGCTGGGTAGCAATCTAAGCAGACAAGCCCAGACCGCCTCTCTCCAGCTCATCTGAGGGTACACCAAGGTGTTCCCAAGCCAAACGAGGAATATAATCCTTGGTTGGTTTGACCTACTGGGCCCTCCTCAGAAGGTCAAACACCTCACTGTGAACTCTCAGAGCGGCGCTGAGGTGTGGCAGAGAGCGCAGGTGTGAGCGCTCACTGTAATGATCTTCTTCTTCTCTGTGTATATATAGTGACGGCGGAGACGGAGGAGGGTGTGTGGAATGGAGCAGCTGTTACGGAGTGACTGGTACCGAAAACAGTTGCTAAAAGAAAATAAAACGGACCTGCACTTGCATGAAATCCTGTGTGTGTGTTGGGTCCCTATCACAGTGTTCCTTTAATTTTTATGCGCAGTATATTAGTCTTTGATTCATGTTTTTGTTGTACTTGTTTTCTGCTGTACTCTGAATATCATATAAAACTTTCTGAAACTGTTCACCAATTTTTTTCTTTTTAAAAGGTTCAAAATTTCTTTGAACAAGTTAAACACCAATCCCAAAGTGTACCACAGACTGAAGTACAGATTCTGCAGCCCAGCATAGTTACAAAAAACAATAACTCAGAGTCTAATTAACATCAGTTACAGTGGACCCACAACAGCTGTTTTGCATGTCAACCTCACCCCAGCACATTACCGCACAGCTGTGCCCTCTCTGAACCGGATTCATCAACACTGGAGAGCAACTGAAAAATAAGCATCCTGCAACCCCTGGCCTCCATACTGACGCTTCCTGGAGATGAGTCCCTGAGACAGCTGCAATAGACATGCAAATTAGATACCAGAAGGTCCTCTGATTTATGGTTTTTCCACAAAGAGGAATGTTATGTGTACTTTTGTTTCCAGGTCACCAAAAAGTTTGCCTGAATAAGTTAATTTACAACCAGCAGTGTTTCATCAGGAAGTGTGCTGGGACATCAAACCTATGTAGCTACAAAGTAGTCCTGGGAGCTTCACACGTGGGGCTCAGCATTCCCAGCATCATTCCTGATGGGTGTGCTACTAAGTAGTAGGTTTTAAATCAGCTGCTGGTGCTTTCACCTGCATTTAACAGCACTCATAAACACCAGGATGAACCCCTCCTTCTTTATTGGACAGACGCAGTGAAGAGTGACAGGAAAGCGGAGGGAGACATGCGGCAAAATGGTCGGGTTCAAACCCAGGCCCGCTCATCCGAGTGAGCTAAACCGGCAGATGTGGCAGCTGTATCAAGGGCCTGGGTGAGGAGTGACTTGGTGCAATTATTACTGAATTCTTGAATTGTATTTTTTATTGTGTGGTGGTAAAGATAAATGAGCAGGGCTGCTGCATCTGTGAAAACAGGAGGTGATACACGGGAGACTGAGGAAGGCACTGGGGAGTTTCCAGTATAAAAAGACAAAACCTACTTAACCAAGACTGAATCACAGTTTACTTCATTCATATACAGAGATAAATCTTTTTGTTGACCTCACTTAACAGATATCTGAGGATAAATGCCAGCTGAACATATAAAATGGTATTGAGTAATAATGTCTGCTTAGTTCACTCTGCTGTTTTCTTAGATGTTCATTAATGTTTTTTCAAGTTGTTGTGTGATATTTGGATTATCTGAAAGTTTTCTCTGGGATTCCCAGAACTGTCATGGATGAGTCTGCTTTGACTACCACCAACCTCAAGCAAATTAGAAACTGCCAACTTGAGGGTGTGTCTATCAAAAAAGAAAAAGACAAGCAAACATCAGTTGACACACAAAGCAGAAGATAAAAATGTATATGAAGAATATGAAGAATACGGAGGCTGCATCACCTTTCAACAGCTTGAATTTTCTCCTCAAGTTTCAAATGTTTTGGGAAAAATGTTGTCAGAAAAGGCCAATGCCGATCCCAGCACTTATCATTCGAATCCAGAAAAGCTCCAAAGGTGATCCTTCTGCGTGCTGTGGTTAGCTTTTTACGGAAGTGAATGAAACAGTGCTAACACAGCATTTGCACAACAATGCCCTCTTATTCAGTAATGACACAAGGGAGACATTATCACTTTTTGTGTTGCTATATCAGAAAATGAACACAACAACACTTACTGAGGGGAATATTGCTGCCAGGATGCATCCTACTACTGTAGCGTGGGAGTTGAAAGTATATCCCTTTTTTCCGTGTGTTTTAAGATATTTAAAACAAATGAAATGATCTGTTCTTGCTGCAAATGTCTTCAGGCACCTCTTATTTTTTCTTATTTTGCTTCCAAAGAGACATATTTTCCTGTCATTTTGAAAGTGGTCTTTCTGAACCAGGTTTTCTGAAGCCAAAGTTTTTTGTTTGTTTTTTACAGTCTAAGGAGCCTTGGAAAGAAAAGCACTTGGACTTCTATAAGTTTCCTTGAAGACGTTTCACTTCTTGTCCGAGAAACTTGATTTGATTTGATAATACTTTATTCATCCCGAGGGAAATTGGGTTAAGGCTGCCAGCCGTGCCAGCGCCATCTTACCCTTCCGACCATACATACATTACACAAACATCACGTGGGGTTGACAGGTCAGAGAGGTATAACAATGGAAAGTGCACAACATGAGGAAAGACGAGAAATAATCCTAAAGACCCTGTTAATATAGTACACGCATAGCTGGATGCAACACGATCAGTGAAGAGCCCAGACCTCAAAGTTATTGAATCATTGTTGGATCATCTTGACAGAGAACAGAACAACAGCCAGCAAATATCCAAAGAAGAGCTTTGAATGTCCTTCAGGAAGTCTGGATAACTTAAAGAAATGACAAGAAAGCTTGCCTAAGAGTTCAGACTGCTCAGACAGACAAATATTGACTTTCACGTTTATTAAAATAGTAAAAACTCTGGTTTTAAATTGTACACTGTATGTCCATTTATGTTTGCACATGTTCCCCTTAACAGCTATACCTATTTCCAGTTTACCTTCCAAATACAAAGAAATGAGGGATGGCTTAACATTTTTGTACTATACTATACATTCTGGTGACCCATCATTGAAACACTTAGTATCAAATATTCTTTGCTGATCACTGTACATCAGGGTATATGCAAAAAAAACGAAAGAAAAAAAGATGATCATGACCCGATCAAGTGAATTTCATACAGCAAATCTAAATTTCCTACAGTGCCCTGGTGGCACTCATTTGTAGTGTGACGTAGCCTGAGTAGCAATCAAGCCAGAGACCTCAATTGTTCTTTGCCTCACAATAACACAAAGGTCCGCTGAGCCAAGGACAGCACTGATTGCAAAGTGGATTGGGTGCCCATGAAAATAAAGTCTTTAATGGAAATTTTAGGAAAAAATAATCTTTGAAGGCACCACTCTCATTGTGCAGTAATAATAACCAGGAGGAGGAGGAATAATGGAAGAACTAGCTTTTAATACTAGATCTTTGTTTGAACTTTAAACTACTGATTACCAACACCAAAGTGCAGCTTATTTATCCTTAGACAGGGTTAAGAGGCATCACATGGAGCTTTCTGGCCATTCATCAGCCCCCAGGAACATATCAATATCTTAATGAGTCTCTCACTGAGAAAGGCAACCCCCCCCCCCCCCACCACACACACACCCAACTTCTTTCTTATAAACAAGTATATAAACAAAGAAAAAGATTGAGAGAAGACCGAAGAGAAGCAAAGCGAGAAAGCATGTGCATTACTTGTGTTAAAATCCCAGTTTTAAAGCCAATTTCATCCAGAGACTTTGAGTCACAAATGCCTGCCTATTACATCTGCTGGCTCCAAGATCCATCTTAATGAAGTTATTTGCAAGGGCTTACATTATCATGTCGACTATAAGCTTGACTGATCCTCAATTCAGCAGAGTAAATAAAAATGATGAGACAATCATACATCCCAGACAGACTACTTCTATTTCAAATGAAATATGCTAGTGTACCCGCAGAGCATACAGACTACTAAGAGAATGCAATTGCTGATAGTCTCTGTTCAGACGTGCCTCGAGTGATTAGACTTTTTATAAAAATAAATTCCAAGGTTTTGTATGTGTTATAGTGGTTATTCTGGTATAGATTGACTAACATCATGACTTATCCCAATACCACCTCTAGAAATATTGAAAAGATGACTTTACCAGACAGGAAACAGCACAAAACTTCTTTAAAAAGTGCTGGTTGATTTTGAGAGCCATATGTCACCAGTGAGCGGAGTGCTAACTAATGCTAGCAAGCAGTGACTAATTATTGAAAAACGAGCATCACAAACTTCTTGAACAGGCTTCACCACATATTATTGGACATAGTATTTGCCAGCTAATTTCAATGTGCTTGAAGGATCAGTGTGTTGTGCATTCAGAGATGCTATTGTACTTTAGTTGTAAGAAGTGCTAATTTCTGTCGAACTGATAGGCAACAAAGCATTTTTCCCCCAGAGAACTGCCTCTCACTGGATGTCTTCTGTTTTTTGGGACTTTAGAAATGGATGTGCATTAAAATCCCAGTCAGCAATTTCTGAAATACTCAGGTAATACTCTGGCACCAGCAAGTATGCCAAATTCATTGGAATAAGGGGAAGAAAGGTAATTTAAGTCACTTGAATCCCCTTTTACCTTGCATCCTGTCGATGCTCAGTTTGAACATCAGCAGGTTGTTTTGACCCAAATGGCCTAAATCCACTGAGCAGCAGCCACGTGATTGGCTGACTAGATATCATGTTAATGAGCAGTTGAACAAAAATTGTGTGTTCCCATATGTGGATAGACCTGCTATTGTAGCCAGTGCCATGTGGCTAGTTTTTGGAACTTGGTTTCTAATTGAATATGATGTATGCTAAACTTTTACCTATTAACTAATATATCCAGTTTTTCTCCTGAAAACTGCACAACGGGTTATATGAATTCAAAATGAGGTCATAGAGACAATTTTTACACTTTACCTTTCAACCAAATTTAGCAATAAAGGGATGTCTTTTTAAAGGTCAAAGCTGATGATCTTTAATCCAGAAAATAACTTCCATGGACATCTGATGCTTGGTGACTTTTTGTTTTTGTTATTTTCCTCTCCACTTAGTTGCCATTTTTAACTGTGTCTCTTGTATTTCTATTCAGCTATTCATGAAAGTATTAATTTGTAATTATAGTTCCTCACCTTTATGCTGCCCTTTCCATTACGCTTTCCATTAAGTTTTGTCTGATGTTTGCCCCTTATTACTCTCCCTTATCTCTACTACAGTGCAGGACAGATGAAATGTGATTCCACTATTTGTGTCTTCACCTCCATAAAGTTAGCTGTATTTTTACATTTACTAGACGAAAACATTGACTTTGTGTCTAAAATGTCCTTATCTGCAGATACAAACTGGAATTGAGCATAGTGTAACACTGTAACATTCCCTAAGACAAGCTGAAAACAAAAAAAACATCTTGAATGAAATTTTAATAATTACAGTGACTTACTGGTGCTTCAACAGCATATCTCTTATAAGATTTCATCATTCAAAAGCCAATGAGCTCACTATTGTCTGCACAGCTCTTTTTATGAGTCAAATCTATTTTTTAATGAAATCTGCTGAGCAAACAAGAGGCTTTAGCAGATATGCCAGTGCCATTCAATATTCATAATAGTCTGTGAAGGAGGCTTTAGAGGATCTGAGTGAATTGAACTGTGGATATTTGGAATCCTTTGTTTTCAGCCTGCTCGTTCTTACTGGACAGTGCTCCCAGCAAGTGTCAGCCACTGCTTTAGACATTTGCATATAGACGTCAGTCCAATCAGCGCAACAGTTTATTTCAGGTTTGTAAAAAAAAAGAAAAAGAAAAGAAAAATGTATGTACCCCTTAGTGGTCCCTTTCCTATTCACTGTTGTTGTGACCTTTTGGCCCAGCACCACAGCTTCCAACCAAGCATGACTGAAAATGTGACGCTCAGCCTACAGTAAATAAAAAGACAGCAAACATTTTCAAAGCATACGTCTAGAAGAAGCTCTTCTGCTAATAGCAAAGTAATAACTCTTGTCTTGCTGCTGTCCTGTCATCCTATAATTGAATTGGTTGACAGTATCATGCTGCTGCCATGGAGGGGGCTGCCAGAGAAGATAAGTGCAATAATATGGTTTTATACAGAGGCAAAATGTCATAGCAGGTTGGCAAAGCCATGCTGGGTTGAATTAAAAGCCTTGTAAGAATAATGCAAGAAATTTGCTTTTGGATATTTGCTTAATGGTTAATCTGTTGATATGACCATCATGCTGAATAGATTATCTATCTGTTTGCTATCAATCATAACTGAGTGCTTGTCCACAGAATTGGGCTAATGTTTGTCCCTGCTCCTCTAAAAGCATCCAATTTTTTCAGGCTCAAGTTACTATATTTAGTTTTAAAATGGCACTTCAATTTGAAGTAGTAATAGACTTTCCAAAAAGGTCTTATCTTAAAAACATTGTATATATATATACAATGTTTTTAAGACAAGAAAATGTGGTATGTTTTTATATATAAAAGACACCACAAAAGCCCTGCCCTATGATTCTCAAAAAAGAAGCCAATTGCCAAAATCTGCAGTTCCTCTAATGGCCACTTGAGGCTGTCTCCATAAGTGAGACAGGCCCCATATAATTCCATGTTGAAATTCAGCCATGAAATTAATATGTTTGCAGCCTCGTCCTAAAAAGAGTTTTGGTAATTAATGTTACTACATTACTTAATAAACATTAGTAACTCTGTAACTACTGTTCCCTTTGCTGACAACTGTATCAACTGTATAAATAATATCAGATTAATCAACTAGTTCAGGCCTAGCTAACAAAAATATGTGGCTCCAGTAGTTTAGTGTTTAGCATTTACTTGGCAAGCAAAAGCTGGGTTTAATTCTAGCTTGACACAAGTCTCCCTTGGGATTGTGTCTGGTATACAAACATGTGGAACTACATGCTGTGGTGACCACTGGTGGCAAGGGTGCAGCTGAAAGTTACTTTTTATCTGAATAATATGGTCTTCTTTTAGGCAAAGTTTGCACCTTGTCAACAAAGTTAGGTAGAACTTGCTCAGTTAGCAACCCACCCTCTTTTCTAGATGTGGTGACACTTGGGTCTAAAAAGCTAATATGGCTAACACTGAGGTTTTAAAGGTGGACTCTAGAACAGGGGTCACCAACACGGTGCCCGTGGGCACCAGGTCGCCCGCAAGGACCACATGAGTCGCCCGCGGGCCTGTTCTAAAAATAGCTCACCATAACAACTTACCAGTAAGCTGCATCTATTTTTATTTTTTCTTGCTATTTTTTTTT
>NW_024582701.1:126203-148011 GCF_018398535.1 Haplochromis burtoni | reverse complement strand
GAGTTTCATCAAGACCAAACAGAGAACACGCCTCTCCGATGCACATCTGCAAGAATCACTCAGAGTTGCAGTGTCAAGTTATACCGCAGATTACAACACACTGGTGAACAGCATGCAATGCCAGGTTTCCCACTAACAGACAAAGAAAGCCATATTAGATGTTCTCAGTGGCAACATTACAGTGTCATGTCAAAGTTGAATTAAATTATTGAAAAACAAATGTGTTTGTTAAGTCTAACATGTGACAATTTGCTTTAAAATGCTGCCAATTTGGTGAAAAGTTCTGTAAAATTTGAAAGTTGATTTTTTGTATGTTACATACATACAAAAATAATGTATGTAACAGTGCATGATTTGTTAAAATTTGTTAGTGGTAAGTGAAAATGTTGTAGAAGTGATCACTTCAAATACTTGCAGAGATATATAGAAATAAAGCGCTGCATATTGATATTTATGTTTCCTACTTGCATTCTTTATAATTATGGTGAAAAAGAATTAACATAATTAGTGTCCGTACATAGATGAATATCATTAATTATTAATGATAACACATAATTAAGTTAAACTGAGGAAATTTGTTATTTGAGAAGTGTGTGTCAAACTGGTAGCCCTTCACATTAATTGGTACCCAAGAAGTAGCTCTCACTTTCAAAAAGGTTGGTGACCCCTGCTCTAGAAACTATTGGCTGAAACCACAACAGTAATGCTCATCTTTTGGGTATAGCCTATAGTCCCTCCTCATGCTATTCATAAAAACTATATTTGTCTGGCAAAACTCAAATGGACCATCACATCAGATGGAAAACGGACATAGTGGGCCTAACCGTAACACCTTGTAGCTAGGATAGACTCCAGCCTGCCCATTCCCTTAACCCTGATCAGGATAAGCAGAAGAGAATAGACAGATGGATGTATGCGTTAAGTGTGGCTTATCAATGACTATGTTTTAGAAGAACATAAACTATTTCTATCCATTGTTATTTTTATATCCTTATATCCATTAAAGTAACTTGAAATATTTGCACTTTCTATGGCACTGGCTGTAATTTTAAACAAGCACAGACATACCAGGCCACGCTTATTTGCTCTTTATTCCAAATTATTCTCCCTTCTCTTCCCTATTTGTGAACTATAAAACAGATGAAATGTGATTCCAAGTCTTTGTCTAAAATGTACTTCTTATCTGAATTCCCACACCAACAGGAAGTGGACTTTTGTGGACTGGTGTATTTCAGAAAGATAAGACAACCCCACCCCAAACAAAAAAACGGAGGTTTTAGTGATCATGTGCATCGGCTTATCAATTATACCGCCTTAGAAGAACAAAAACTGTCTGTGAAAGGAATATGCAAAGGCTGTTTTTATGACTCAAATCTATTTTCCACTTCAATCTGCTGAACAAACAAGAGGCTCTAGCAGACAGGCCAGTGCTGTTCAATATTCATAATAATCCATAAAGGAGGCTTTAGAGGATCTGGGTGAAATGCATTGTTTTATTGTTTTTTTGGGGGTTTTTACCCTCTGCTTACTCTCAATGGATGATGTTCACTAATCAATTCTGATCTGATATAAAACATTTAGTAGGTATGGTATTTAATAAAACTATTTCACAATCTGTAGTGCAGACATTATTGTTCAGAAAAAAAAAACTTTGAATACTGATGAAGTTTTATCTCTTGTAGTTGCAGAGGATAATTCTGATGCAGACTGTAACAGCCTTCAGAGTTGTTAAATACTATTCTGAGAACTCCCTCTAGATAATACAAATCCACTCTCGAGGAATATACATTTCCCACCCCTGCAGCCTTTAGCTTATTCTGAGTCAGAGCTCAACAAGTCTCATTCAAATCCAAACTGCAAAGTGATAAAACAGAATCAGGACATAGCAAAGGCTTCAGTTTGGCATCAATGTTATAGTATTTGTTTAATTGTTTTATGTTTTGTGCCAATTGAAAAGTTGAAAACACATTTGAAGCAAGGTTTTGTCTTCAAGTGGTCATCCTCATCTTCTTCAAGTCATCTTTTAAATTTTGGTGTTAATCTGCTTTAAAAAAAAAAAACAAGCTGTACTACACTTCAGTCTTCAGATATAATAACTATCAATTTGATTTTTCTCCTAAGTTGTTTAAGAATGCAATCAGTGACTTCTCTACTCTGGAGAAACAGCATCAACAAAGTCTGAGCGAGCATGTTTTTTAACCCTTTCATGTACATTCTTGTCATTTCTCACTTGTCACCTCAGAGAGCAAACTCTGTTGTTTTTTATCTATTCAAATTCCTTCTCTGCTGTGCTGTAATTGATATGTGAGAACACAGAGAGCAACAGACTCTTCTTCTGTTTCTCATCACCGCAAGGCACGGGAGTAGGGCTGGGCCATATTATACCGTTCACGATAATACCGGTATAATGTTAGGCAACAATAGGAAAATGAAATATCGCGATAGAATATGAGTAAAACGCGCATGCGCAGTGCCTTTGTTTTCATACGCACATGGCCGATTGTTGAGTGAAACAGATGAACCAGAATTGGTTTGTAAAAATGGTGCAACTTCAGTGATGTGGAACTGGTTTGGTGTTTGTCCGTCAGATACACGACAAAGCACATTTTTTTGCAGAACATGCAAGCGGCCGTCGTTATTGTCGTATTTGTCGGACTAAGATGCTCTTAAATCTGGGAGTAATCTGGGTCCTAAACTCCGTATGCTTCAGGTCAAACGAACACTGCAGCATCACTGAGCGTTAAAAACTGTCTAAATTCTTTCATCTTTAATAAAACGATCAGCATTGCTGCTTTACCAGGTGTAACTATAAAGTTTAACTTCCAGGCATCCATGAAAACAAAATTTATTACATTTAACAGAGTTAGAAGTTAGCAGGAAGCTAGCGGAAGTTAGCTCGCTAGTTTCGCTAGTTACCTAAGCATGATATTGCATGTTCTGACTGAGAGATTTCTGAAAAAAATCAAACGTACAGCTCTGCTATCACTTCCAACATAAATGAAGACAGGAAACTAAACAGCAGTGACGTTTGTAGGGTTACTGAAGTTGGGCTAGCTGGTATATAATGATGTGCTACGTGATCGCTAGCGACACAGCTATGTTAGCATAACATAAACAGTGAAGCTGGAGGACGAACACTAACACTTTTCCACTTATAAAAGTTAACGTTAAGGTTCCTGATAGTTAGAGACAAATGCAATCGCATGGCAGGATGCTGTAAACGGACCAAACTTCAGTCAGGAGAACAACTGAGATAATCCATCCACAATACGAGGTTAGTCATTAATATACTGCAACAACATGGGAATAGAGCAGCTGCCAGAGAATTCAACATTAATGAATCAATGGTACAGAAGTGGAGGAAGCAAGAAGAATGAGTTTAATAAAGTTTGATTTATCTGACTGCTTTGTTTCGCTTAATGTGCCTTATAATCCCGTGCACCTTATGGTCCGAAAAATACGTACTGCACACTGCAGTTTAATGTTGCAAAGCACCTCTTTTTAACTTCAGTGGATATTATACATGGTTATGCTCAGGATATGTCAGCCCATTTCTACTGGAAATGCCTTTTGGTTAAACTTTCAGCAAGGAATTTGCATTTGCACTGTTACATTTTTATAAAGCTTTAATGTACATAAAAACCAGCTTCTTATTTAAGTGAAAATAAATGGAAGGTTGTCTTTTTGCGCTACTAATGTTGTGGAGTTGTATTTTGTCTCGCATCAATTATATCGTCAGTTATATCGTTATCGCAAATTTTCAAATATATATCGTGATAAATACTTTTGGCCATATCGCCCTGCTCTACACGGGAGGAACATTATAATATTCAAACTGCATGGTTTTTATCTCCTGCATTGTTGAGGCAATTTACTCAAATGGTTATCTAACCCAGAATGAGGATGTGGGACAGTCAAATCTCTAGCCCCACCTTTCTTTCTGGAAAGCTTCACGGCAGAGCATAAATGTGTGAGTGAGACAGGACTGATGAGTGCAGTCGGCAAATCAAATACAGAGAGAGAGATATGAGTCATGAGAGAAATCAGTGAAATAAAAACTAAGTGCATCTACTCTTTTAAAACAAGATCACAAAGACACATACTTTATGTGTGCCAAATACTGCAGTTCCTCTAACGACCACTTGAGCCTCTGTGTCTCCAAACGTCATAGATGTTAAAATGAATTTCCAACTTAACAGTATTAAAATCTGTGTTTACAACCTGACAAAGAACAAAACGGGAATTCGGTTTCCAGTAGCAGAACACCGATAGAAATTTGCATAGTAAAAGTTTTGTTAAGCTGAAAATTTTGATAGTTAACTGCAGAACTTTTGTATCTTCTGTGGCGGTAAATACTGGTTGGACTGAACAAGCAAGAGCTGCTTTTGTTAAAAGCAGCAAACCCCTCAGTTCATTTTTAAATCCAGGGAAAGAAAAGACATCTGACGAGGTAATAACAGTAAGACAAGGATGCCTCCAGGTTAATAAATTATGAAATGAAAGAACAAAGACAAAATTAAAAATGATAAAACATCTGGCACATTTAACCAGGTTCCTGGGCCGACTTTGATTTGTTGTACCAGCAAAGTAAAAATTATTTTAGGGGCATAACCAGGAATGATGACCTAAATATTAGAAATCTTTCACTGCCTTAATATTCTACCTCTATATCTATAGATCTATCTCTAAATATAGAGATGAGTTTAAAGAATGCCAGATTCTCACATTCCAAGAATACACACTGAGAACAAGACCTCATAGAGTCAATGGTGCACTCAGCCCTGAGCAGACTTCTTTCAGTATTATCTCTAAATTAAATGGGAAGCATATTTTGGCTACAGTGTTTTCTAATCATTTTACTGCACGACTATCTGCTCTATTTGAGTTTGTCGTAGCAGTAATTAGCTGGAAAGAATATATTCATACGATATAGGGAAATAAGTATAGTTAATATTTTAATATTATTTTGAACTTGTGAAATATCTAAGAAGTAGAGTTTATTATTGTATTGGGAAGGATTGAAACATACATGTTGCTTCAGTGTTGGGATGTAGGCATGCCTGATGTTCTTTATGGTAGTCATAACAACAACCAGCTACTTGAAAGGCAAAGTAGCTAAGCTTCAGTTAGCAATCATTATTATTGATGCCAGCTGCCAGCAAACTTTCTTCTTCTACAACTAATAGACTGGTTATAAATGATGGATGAAACTACAGTGTGGGCTTCAAAGCAGAAGCCTTCTTGTTAGAGTGCAAAATTTAAACCCTGTCTGATATATTGACCTTGATATTTAGCTACTTGCTGATCTATTGGTGTCTGCATTTATAACAAGCGATAAATGGGATGTTAAAAAAGTAAAAAAGAGAAGGGAGAAACACCCTTCAACCATGTAATCTGGGCTGATATTACACATTTTGTCCACCGGGGGCACTCTGCAACTTGGCATCACACATGTTTGGAAACGCACAAAAAAGGAACTGATCCTAGCAGAGTCAGGGAGAACGTAAACAAGTACTCCACAACTTCTTGTGACAATAAAATACATTTATTCTGCACCCCCATATTTCTATTCTTAACTAAAAAAAACAATAAAAATACACATAATTTCACATAAAAATATTTAGAATGTCTGTTTATGTTTTTGATCAGCTGAGAGATTTTTAAAGCACCAAATATCTGTATCATTTCATATATAAGACAACACATTTTATCGTTCTAAAATATAAGTGGTGATCTCAGTAAAATAGTAAATGGCAACAGAACCTAAATAAATCAAAAAAAAAAATGTAAGCAAGTTATTCATTTTTCTAATTTACACTAGTCTGTAGTTAGTAAGCTACTGCATCTACTGCGGCTGTTTAAAGCTGTGCTCATCTTTACTTTCCCTGCACTGCCTGTAAGCACACCTCCTCACACACCACATATCATATATGGAGTGGTGCTGACAAAAGACAGATGAAGCAAAATAATATTAATCTAGTCAATATTAATCAAATGTTCTCTAACCATGAGTGCAATAAAAGCAAATATTGCCTTGAACATAATGAAAGGGAGTGAAAGAGAGAGATAGAAGCGTCATCATCTGAGCTTTTCAGTTACGTCGGAATACTTAATCACAGTTTGCGAATAAATCAAAAACTACCGCAAAAACAAGAAGAAAAACTCTCGGTATCGCAGGTTTAAAAAACCTCCAAGCTACTGAACCTTCAAAATTACCTTCCTCCGTGGTATGTTAGCTCTCTTACTCCAAGCTAAAGCATGGCACACTTAAAGGCAGAGCAAGAAAGAACTGTATCAGTCGCACATATCGACCTGTCCCAGATACCCAGTGTTTTTAGTCAGGAGTGGAGCTGTACCAGTAGGCAGTAGGCCATATTATTAGTCAGATAATTCCAGGGTAGAGACATCCAGCTCAGTTCAACCATGGTGGGCTGTGATGCTGTGCCTCCACAGAGGGTAAAACTGCTATTGTACCAGGCTGTAATTATACTTTTTAATGTTGTTTGGTTGGGAATTTTACATGGAAGTCTTGCTTTTGGAATCATCCTCATGTGCCCATTAGGGGAACTGCAATTTTTGACATTTGTGTGACAGTTTTCAGCTCAGAGGTTGCCGCTTGCTTTTCTTTCTTCTTGTTTTTTTGTAATTCTGATGCCTAACGACAGGCTGCACCAGCAGCTACCTTGCCCTCGTGTGATGCTTTCATAACATGAACTGACTTGTGAAGCTTGAAAAATTAAATTCAACTCTTAAATTCACTCTGCCCAAGCAGAGTGAAGCAACAGATCCACAATTCAATTTTCACAGTGCAGAGTAAATAGAAGTGAGAGCTTCAAAATCAAACCTCTGATTGACGTGTTTACTGACCTTATGATGAAATCACTAGAGTCGATGAGGCCACCGTAATGGGACCCCTTCAGGTTCCCGGAGTTCCCCACGACGGCGCAAGTCCTGCAGCGCTCAGGACCGGCGTCCATGTAAAGCACCTCATCGGGGATGACTTGGAACAGCTCCTCCACCACTTCGTTGAAGTTGGCCGGCTGCCTCTCTGACTGCAACCACTGGTGACAGAGCACATGCAGGCCTCAGAGACAGACACACAGCTCCAGGGCCACTTTAAGTAGAAGTGATTGAACAAGGGCAGTGGAGCTCAAGACACCGAGCACATTTCTGAAAGAACCTGAGGGGCGGCTTAGCTCCGTCTGCGGGGGCTCTTTTGGCCCTACTTTCTTCTGGCAGCTTTGAACTCGGAGAGTCAGCAAATAAGCGCAGGAATGTGCGTGTGCTGTCTGCTGAATGGATACAGGATATTCTACATCATTCTCAATTTTAAAGCATGGCTTTGGATACATGTGGTTCAAAATTTTCATTCAGCCTTTTCTATCATATTTAAACAACTGGGCAATAAGGTTTTAGGTGGACAGCAGGCAAGTTTAGAATATGCAGCAATTGATGCAGGAATTACATTTAGCTGTGTAACATGTAAACTGTGACAGCTCCTTGGAGAAAAGCGCTCAGATGCACCTTATGGTCATGCCCTTGCCTTGGAGCAGAGCAGGCCACACCATCTGGCCGGGCAACCGTTGATATGTGATGCTTGCCTCATCAAGCTTCCTGTGAGAAGCACTTTCTGGAATGAATAGTGACAGGAGGCAACCTTGCAGTAATTTGCCTATTCCTGCCTCTAATTGGACATGGTGTGAGGTGAATGTGGGAATACTGGATGCCTTCCACACAAAGGTAGGATCATTTCTGTGAATAGCTCTTTCTGATTTAGAGAGCTGCAGTTTAATGATGACATATAGAGAAAGTAAACTATATATTGGGCTGGTACATAAGTACTTATGTAGATGGGGCAAGGGATCCATAAAACACTAAGCGCTATGGTATCCAGCGACCGTGGATTCCTTTTTATATTTGCTGCATTTTATGTTCCCCACACGCGACAGGCCAAATGTAGGGGGCGTGACATCCATTAAGCTTTTTTTCCGGTGGAGAGAAAATGGAGGTTGATATGGGGGAAATCTCAGTAAATAACAGTAAAAAAAACTGGATTTCCTGTCACTCTGCATCCAAGGGCTTCTACTCTCAGGGGGCCATTTAGTCAGTGATGCCCAGCAATCACACAGGTGACAAAATCCATCTTGGAAGAGGCAGAGATAACAATTCCTCTGCTGACTGCCATGTCAAGTCATGGTGCTCATGTCAAAACAAATACATTATGTTTAGTCTGACACTAGACAGTTGCCAGATGGAGACTTCAGTGACTTGAAAAGACTGGGATGCACTGAGTTTTCACTGTTACAGTAATAGTAAGATTAAACAGAGACTTTTATGCTTTGTCTCATTTCCTCTCACGCATATATGTTACAGCGTTGGATGCTCATCTTAAGTGTGGCCAAGATTTCAAATGATGTGAGGTTGAGGTTGATTTTTTCAATTCTTATCTCCATATGATGTCAGTAGAAAAGGATTTACAAAAAATAGTAAAACATGTTCTGCTGTTTAGAGTAGGGCAGCCCATTCAGAGGAAAGTTGTCACGAAGCATTAGCCAAACCTTTTCTGAAAGAAATGAGGTCCCGCACCTCACACTTTTTGTCACTTGCAGTGATGAAAATGTTATAATTTTGGTGAAATATTAGTCAAGTTAGTGAACTTCAAATGTTTGTGATTTGGGAACAGAGCCATGCGAGATAGTTGCGTTCCTTGTGGTTTGTTATTACAAGGAAACAGACATACAGTGTTACCGATGTTTTTGTTAACTTTCTAGCAACAAAATCACTAAAGTAAAGCTTTCTGAAAGCTCTTGTAAAAGTTTACTGCTAAACTAGTTTTATGACTGTTTAATTGCCTACAGCAGGGGTGTTAAACATAAGGCCCGGTGGCCAGAAACGGCCCGGTTTGAGCTCAAATCTGACCCACTGGATGGGTTTGGAAAATGTGAAATATTTTTTAATATGTTTTACAACTTTTACTGATAATTAAGTCATAACCTTTAATACCACACCAAAGTATTTACATTAACGATAAACAATTTTGCTATTTTTTTAACTACTGACTGTAAAAAAATTTTTTTTTAAATGGGTATGGCTAAAGAAATAAGAAAAAAGGGACTTTCTGTGAATTAGCAGAAACTGTTTCCTATTTACCGGACAGTGAGAGCAATGAGCTACCAGAACTTTGCAATTTAAGTCCAAAGAGTTATGTTGGCAAATTTCCTTTCATTTACCTCAGCAACATTTCTTTATCATGTAGAATAACTGACATGTACTGTTAAAAAATTTAACTTCTTTTCCTTATACTTGTATATCTCTTATTATATTTAACCTTCTTTACACTGACTTCACTGGTCCCGGTGTCCTGCCAAGGTAGGTATCCCAGACAAAATTTGATTCCCCTGCGTCGGGAGCATGCGTTGGGCTCTCCAAATCACAAACAAACAGGATCTCACATTCTTGATTGTTAGTTCCCAAACACTTCTTATAATGACTTATTACTCCTGAAACTTTGGAAGTTTTAGCTCTTTAAACAGTAAAGTTACAGGAGGATACAAATAATTATTAGGCAAAATGTCCTTGGTTTGTTGAAATAATCCCATTGAATACCACGTGAGAACAATAAATGTACGATTTTCTGTTGTAACGCTCAACAATGCAATGCAACAACACTCATTTTTCACTTTTTTACAAAACTAAAACATCACTACATTCACGTCTACTTGAATGTAATGGAGGCGGAGTAAACTGGATCCGCCTCCCTGCTCAGCGAACGCTCCCGACGCAGGGGAAACAAATTTTGTCGGGGACACCATCCTCGGTACAACATCGGCTCACTTAAGTGGTCCAACACTAAGGCCTACAATGTAACAGGAGTTTGACAACCCTGGCCTAAAGTGTGATGGAGACAGATTCCAGTGAGTGAACAGTTAAAGCATCTTTTACGCTTTCAAGTCATGTATGGAAAATGTCTCTCGTTATCTACAGATTTTCTTTTCTTTTTTTTTTTTTTTTGTGTCCCGTTTGGATCTTTGGCCATCAGAATTGTTGTCTTAAGGCCAAGAAAGATGCCAAGCGGATTTATTTTACCAAGTGGATCATCATGGCCTTGCCATATTGGTCCATTTGATTGACCTTTATTATAATTATGAATTTATTTTATTTTCAGTTGCTACAAACGGGACAGACATGACTGGGGGATAGGACAGGGAGAGAGAATGAAAGAAAGAGAGGGAGAGAGAGAAAACCAAAGGGGAGAAGAGACGGTGAGAAGGGGGATTTTCTGGGAGAGAATTTCCATATTCTCCATCTTGCTTGTTAAATATGAACAAATTGTGCGTGGGAGTTTGCTTCACAACTTGATCCTGGTAAGGACTTGTTGGATTTGAAACAATCAATGTGGCAAACACAAATGTGTCGTGGGAGCATTACAGCAGTGTGTGAACTCTGTTCTTTATTCATGATCTTTCCTTTTCAGCACCTCACCTTCTCTCGAATGCTGAATGTGCTTTTTTATTACCAATCTTGTGTAGAAACAGCATTGCAAATTCCCCCCACACACATCCCCTGAATCTTACCTGCCACCACTTAAAGGTTTCATCCGAGAGGGCACTGTTCTCTCTGGTCATCAGAGGGTGGATGGACTGATTAAAGCGTTCGGCGAACCACGGGTCATCCTCCAGCTCTGCTATGCACTGACGACAGGCACACAGCCCTTTGGAGAAGAAGTTGTCCGACAGGCGAAATGCGTACTTAAAGAAGTAGAGTGAAGGGTCCCGGAAGGTATAGCTGAACAGGAAAGTTGTAAATGTAATGACACAAAAAAGGAGAGCAAAAGTCCTGATTTTCCTGACTTTGAGCAGAGGCATGTTGTCGATAGTCAAATTCCGCTTGTGGGAAACTCCGAGAGCGCAACAGAAAAAAGCAGCATCACGATAAATCTAGAGTCCAAAAGGTGTGAGAAAAGAGCAAGCCCATTGACCACATGGTACAGGTGACTCAGATGTGTCAAAACACGGCGTCAAAATGACTTGTGGTTATTTTTCAGACAATTCTGGGTTTCAGTCAAAAACGTCCTTAATTAAATCCATCAATGTGACTTCTTTGCAGATTCCTTTCAAATCAAAGGAAGATAAATCTGCTGTGTGGTTCTTCCAGCCTGGTGGTCCCAGGTTTATGAGTGTAAATCCGATTTACTGACTGCTCTGATGTTGACTCTTTGAGGTCAGTCACTGTTGTGTCATCCATTGTTTAATAATCCACCTAGAAGGCAAATAAAAGGACATTGTGTAACATCGACTTCTTGAATTCCCCCAGCTCACTGACAAACCACTTAAGCGTAGGGTTAGATTGCATTTTATGCTAAGAAAGCCTAGAATCACAGATTACAACATGTTACCCTTAAAATCAAGTTTTTTTTCACCATTCTGGCCTTACAGTGCCTGTATCATAGGATATCCATTTGTGTGTCAAATAGGAGAATTCCATACATAGGTTTACAGGCAAACCTAATACTAACCCTAATCCTAACCAGCTGCGGTCTCAGGGCTGGAGCCGAACAAAACCACCCTGATAACGACTGTGTTTAGTCTGTTCTTCCCATTCCATGCAAGGCCACCTGGATTGGCTGGAAGACTGTTTACTTAGCCTAGCAGGGTGAAGGACACTCTCTCTGCCGAACTCTGGACACACACACACACACACATATATACTGATATGCACACACTCATCCCCCCTCCCTTTCCAAACGCCTTCGACCTCCCTTCCGATGCTGACGGTGGATCAAGGAGACCAGCGCACAGGCTGCAGGCCCGGATGTACTGTCTAAATCGGCTGTCTCTCACCCTTTACCCATCCCTGTTGCTTGTCATGTGTTTCTTTGGTGTATTAAGAGTTTTTTTCACGTGCTATGTGCAGAGGTGGTTTTTTCTGTTCTCAAACTGATCTCCCTGTTGGAGCTCAGTCTGGGGGGAGTTATTTTTTTCTCCTTATCTTTCCTCGTGTGGTGCATTTTTCCATTGTTATACCTCTCTGACCTGTCTTCCCCATGTGATGTTTTGTGTAATGTATGTATGGTCAGAGGGTAAGATGGCGCCGCCATTGCGTGCAATAGGTCGGCAGCCTTATGAAATTTCCCCTTGTGGGACTAATAAAGGTATATCAAATCAATCAAATCAAACACATTGCCAGGAAGCTGGTGGCTCAGTACACATCACAACACACATTCTTCAAAGCTGCCTTCTTGTAATTTCACAGCACTAACAGTTCAAAGAGGAGACTGTACTGCAGTACAATTTGCAAGACTGTGAAAAATGTTTTCTTTATTGTTCTGTTGTTGCCAAATTACACAGGATGCATCAAAGTCTTTTAGCTCTTAAAAAAGACCATCATCAAAAACCATAAATGTCTTCAGCAAAATCATATCAGCTTTTCTGGAATGAAACAGGAAACAACCGTAATCCCCTTTTTCATTCCCCCACCCCCCTGTGGCATACATAAAAAGACAGACTGAACATAGAAATCATTGACTAACTGGAGAATAACTACTTTTTGGTTGTAAAACTCCAGTACGAACAGTCACGCTGCTGTTTTCATCCATGTTTCTTTGCAGACATTAGTATTGCAGTTTTGCAGTTGCCATCAGCCTCATTAATTAGGAATATCAACAATGAACTAGCTAGCTATCTAGCAACCTGGCCGGTTGGCCAGTCAGCTGGTAAAACACGAGAAACACGAGACAGGAAAACCTGGAGTCTGCTAGTTAGCATCGGGGAAACATTTAGATAAAAAACAACTACCCTGCTACTTCCAAAGGTGGGTTACCAACAGCAAGACCTGCTTGTCGGTACTACCATGCACTACCGGATACTACCATGCGAGTGGCAACATCAAGGGTTAAAGCAGGATTAAAAATAATTCTTAGACTTCAAAATGCACAACCTAAAATCAGGGGCAACTGCCATCATTTATATACCGTCTTTGAGACCAGAGCATAGCTAGTTAGTTGGGATAAGCTGACAGATACCACTTTGGTGATATTTACTCATCTCAACAATCCCATTTTGATGTCAAAAAGGCATCAAGGTACAGATGCATGGGGACAAGTGTTCGGTTGGCCCTAGCTAATTGGATTTGGTGTTAAATCTTCTTTTTCTTTTATAATTAGACACATTCACATTCATTCGTCTAGGCAAAATAAGAATATTCCCTTCGGAGGGTAGATTTATGGTGAAACTTCACTTTTAAGGAGACAGCAGATCAGCACATCATTACATCATTGTTACAACATTAGTGGTTATTTGCTTCTCCAGCTAGTTTGGCCTCTTCCTTTAGCTCTGACCACACTTTCAGGTCATGAGTCCACTGTGATGGTTGCAGCAGCTAACGTCTGGATTAACTTGCTTATTTCATGCCCACAAGAAGTGGGCAACTTGCTGTGACGGAGTTGACCAAGAACACCTCAGAATATCAAAGTATTCTAGAGTCAAATGTGAGGTTATCTGTCTGGCAGCTAAAGCTTGGCCAAAATTGCCTCGTGCAATAAGACAATGATCCCAAGCACAGGAGCAATTCTACAACAGAATGGCTGAAAACAGAATCCAGGTGTTAATCCAAGCAAACCTGATCAGGACCATTAGAAAGCCCTACATAACAAAGGTCTCAAAGAACTGAAGTAACGCAAAAAAGAGTGGGAAAAAATTCCACAACAATTTGAAAGACTAATAAAGTCATGCAGAAAATGATTAACTTAGTGCTGCTGAAGGTTGTTTTACAAACTACTAAATCATAGAGTGTATTTGGTTTTTCACAGGACTGCTTAGAATCCCGTGAAATGTTCTGTTTTGCATGGCTGTATAATGTATGGTTTCAAAACTAGTGGTTGAACAGAATAAAAATCTGAAAGTCTTTTTTTTTTTTTTAGAAGGATCAGAAGGGCTTCCCACTGTCCACAGGCCTCTAGGCCAGGGGTCTCGAACTCCAGGCCTTGAGTGCTGGTGTCCTGCAGGTTTTAGATGTGTCCTTGTCCTCCAACACAGCTGATTCAAATGGCTAAATTACCTCCCCAACATGGCTTGAAGTTCTCCAGAGGCCAGTTTTAGATAACCACAGGATGATATCTAAAACCTGCAGGACACCGGCACTCAAGGCCTGGAGTTGCCTACCCCTGCTTTGGGCCAATACCCAGAATACACACTGGATAATCCACAAATCCCAGCAAAATCAAGACCAAAAAACCCCCAAAAAGCAAACACAAAGAAGAATTTGACCACGGTAATTATTTAGAGAAACTGTGATATAATATGACGAGCCCTGTGTTAAAATTCAAATACATTTACAGCATGACATGTAGTGTCAGTGAAAGCGTGCTCAAACTGCTCCATGAGGGGTGTCTGCTAAAAATAGTTGGGAAGCAATAGTAAAAACCACGTTCAATCTACTACGGAGCCTATAGAGTTATTCAGAAACACACTGCTGATAAAATTCCCAGAATATACTTAAGTATTTTTTGGAGCGTGGCTTTTCTTGACGCACAAAGCAGGCAGACCTCGTGGGGTTTCATTTCCAACATGAAAAGGCCACCTCTGCCTTTATCCAGGGCCCGGGCTTCATTGTGATGTGCAGTGGTGTTTAGGATTCCACAAATAGCTCTATATTTAGGTAACAGCAGATTCACACTGGTGATAAAATGCATTCATTGCGATGCAGGTCAAAAAAGACATCAGAAAAATGAACCCTAGAAAACATGCAACCTACCCTTTGCTCTTAACAATTTCAGAGCAAGCCTGCCATATAGAAGATCTGTAGGAAACTCCATTACAACGAGAGAAAGGCTGCAGGTCTTTCCTGATTAGAAATTGATCAGGTCATTCAAATTCCACCCTGGAGGGAAGCAAAGAGGATTGGGTTTAAGACTGCCTGAAAAAGACTACACAGCGACACAGCTTGCCTGTTGATTTCATTCTCGCTATCGGAGCAGGAAAACAAACTGTACAGGCATTTATCTGCTGCACTGACACAGACCAATGCACAGGCAGGCTTAGAAGTGATCCCGTCTGCTGTTTGAGAGTCAGTAACTCACGGCGCAGCACAACATTTGCATAGAGCCCAAGGTTGGTTATTGTCAAAGGCAGCGAGTTTGACAAGGATACCTGGGGACACGTCTAATGGACATATCAATGAAGAGGCCTACTTCTATAAAACAAGCTGTTGACTCCACTCAGTTTGAAGCTCTTTGGCATTAAGGGTGCAGGTAGATGGGAGAGTGAGCAGAATTTATTCTCAAACAGGTGGCGCCTCCCCGCTTTTGACAACACACAGACTGTCATCTCGCTCCTCTGACCTTGTCCGACTGAAGGCTGGCAACCCTGCGTTGATCAAAGATTGCCAAGCTGAGACAGCAAAGCGTCTGTTCACACTTCACAGACTCCAGGGGGGTTTAGGGAGAGAGAGGGAGGGAGAACGAGATGGGGTGGCAAACAGTAAAGAGGGGGGAAAAAAGTGCACCCCCCACCCCCTCCTAATCTTCAGTTCTGAGAAGTCATCAACTTTGCAGGGTGTAGTTACAGTAAAGTGTTTTCAGTTTGTGTTCTGTGGAAATAGTTTTTTCTCTCCAGCTTACCTCTGCCACAATTTTAGAAATCAAAATTCTGCAGTTTTTAAACTCCTTTGTATTATATAGTTGAGAAAGGTATCTGCTGAGCTGTGAACTTGCTGAGTTAAACCAAGCCTCTTAGTTGGAGTTAACTCTCAGAAGTGCTGCAACCACTGTTTCAATGTCATTTTTACATAAAAATAATAATATACTTGCAATGTGGCACACTGCCAGACTGAGTGAATGGGTAATCTTTTCATGTAGGATGGAAAAATCTCCCCCCTTGTGTTGCAGAACAAGAAAAGTCTTCATTCATGGGACACTTTATAAAACTAAATGCCTGATTGTGTCAAATTTAAATAAGTAATCCTAATTTACAGCAACATTGTCTAGTCAACAAAACATCCATCCAGCCATCATTTTTCACAACATAAAATAATGTGTGTTTGATTGCACACGATCTGATATCCCTCTGTTGGTGTCGTTCCTGCATCATGTTGGTCCTGGATCAATATTGCATCTGACCAATCACATTGTCAGCTTTTAGTTAGCCAAGAGGTGACATAATGCTGTAAAATGCTGTCACAAGGAGACTAACATGTGTAACCTAAATTTAATAACCTAAAAATCTTCAATCTTACCACTTGTTGTAGAATATTTTTGTATAAACAAAGGTATTCTTTCCCCTCCATGTCCCAAAGCTATAGCATCACAGCGATGTGTCTGGTACCCACTGATTTCTGGATTTTATAGCAAAAGGCATAGCGGTTCTTTGAAACCAGGAACTGCTAACTAGTGAAACCAGTGATCATTAAAGATATCAGTAATCATTCATCAATGTTACCCCAACTTTAAAAAAAATATAGTGATATCCAAGTCCCAGCCTGACTGCAAACTAAAAGTCAAACCCAAACCCACCTGATTCTAGTAATGCTTCAATATTAAAAATATCAGTTGTTTTAACTTAAATATGAAGTGATTAATTTAGACAATAGTGAGCGTCACACTTCAACACCTTCCTCTGTGGTTTAGTTGGTTTCTTTTTGTTGCACCTTCTGTTTCAAGAATCAGTTTTTCTTATTTACCAGTCATTACTCTAGGTTATGTGTGGGTGGGGCAGTGTGTCACCGCCACTGCTGCAACTGTTGATCATCATGATTAGTGGACCAGGCTCCAGTAACTACCCTTTGTTTATAGAACGTTGGCATGCACCCTTTGCCTCACAGTTCTCCCTCTAGCTCTCCTTCCAAGTCGGCCACTTGTCCCTTTCGATTTGAAATACTGTCAGACTTTTAGTAGCTTAGAAACACATAGGAGTACAAGAGTGGCTCATTTTATAACACATTCTTTACCTGCTTAGTTAAGCTAAGATAGCCCAGTATCATGTGGAAAAGCCCAATGTGGCAACACTGAAGCAGGGAAGATGTGTCCGCATCACAGGCTGTATATAAAAGACAGGCGTACTGTTTTGTGGATTTTAAATAATAATGGATTGGATTTATATAGCGCTTTTCAAGGCACCCAAAGCACTTTACAATGCCACTATTCATTCACACACTGGTGGAGGCAAGCTACGGTTGTAGCCACAGCTGCCCTGGGGCAGACTGACAGAAGCGAGGCTGCCATATCGCGCCATTGGCCCCTCTGGCCAACACCAGTAGGCGGTAGGGTAAAGTGTCTTGCCCAAGGACACAACGACCAGGACAGAGAGCCCGGGGATCGAACCGGCGACCTTCCGGTTACAGATACGCTTCCCAACCCCCTGAGCCACGGTCGCCTTGGTGTTGGCATTTTGGCAGCATTCTTCTTGCTATTTTGAAGCCAGAAATGACCAGTGTTGGTTTAGCTCTCCAGAGAGTAGAATTCTAGCTTATCAGCTCATGCTAGCAAACTTGGTTAGCAAGCTGCATTCTTAAACTGCAGTAGTGCGTCACATATATATGCAAATCTGTGCCAAGCTACCGAACCACATTTTCTTTGACTACTTGTAACATTAAATCAAATATCTCCATTAAATATGATACGCCCTATGACAGCTGGGATAGGCTCCAGCGCCCCCCGCGACCCTGAAAAGGATAAGCGGAAGCGAATGGATGGATGGATGGATGGATGATGCTACACTGAAATTCCCCTACTATACAACTGATAAGCTATTTTATAAGGCCATTGAAATAAACCAGCTCAATGCACGAGTTAATCTTTGGAGGTATTTTATCTGTCATACTAGCTAACAAAGCTAGAAAATTCAGATAAGTAGCATATCTCAGAATTTGATGGTTGTATAAATTAATAACAATACTCATCAATTTTCTTTCTGCATCCACTGTTACATTATATCATGTATTTTTGGAATTAGCACACATAGAGCTTTCACTTTAGAACCACGGCACCTTACCAAAGGATAGTAGGGAAACTTTTTTGCTGACCAACGCTAGACTCCCACTGTGTACCCAGAATGCCTTCTGTTCCAAATGAATGATGGGGCAGCATTTCTTCATGCAGGGCCACAGCCGATCTCTACATGGCCAAAAGAAGAGCATTTATAACGTGAAACCCATCTGAATGGCAAAATGCCTTTACTCTCAACAACACGTACAGCCAGTGATGATACATAGTCCATGTCTGAAAAGGGCTTTATAAACACTTATTGTACAAATATAGGAGCCTACCAGCTCAATTATTTAATAAAACAACATTATAACAAACCTAAGTGTAAGAAAACCTCTTTTATCATCAGCATTCAATATCCCAAAGTACACCAGACAGGATGAATAAGAAAAGCTGTTTAAAGCAACCAAGAAGAAATCCAGAGGGATTTTCTGTGAAATTTCTGCTTCATAACTAATAATACCTCTCAGTGAATAAAAAAATGAAACAGCTCCAGATTTTACATTTGATGGCATCACATCTATGAGTCTTCATGTTCTGGTCTCTGCCTTTGATGGAGAATATTTCATTTTCACAGTTATTGACTTTCAGCTCAGTGCTCTATTTTAATAAAATGGGGGGTTATGGTTATGTTTCTTGCTCTAGCAGATAAAGAGGATTCCAGGGTCACTGAGGGATTGAACAGTGAGGGCAAAGTCTTCTGAGGTGATTTGAATAAGCTGAGAAATGTTTTTGAGGTCAGTTCACACATGTGAATGGAGCATGGGATCAGTTGGTAGATAACTGAAGCTAAATAACTGGTGAAAATTTGCCAGCTGGAATTTACTAATACTTTTTTTGAAAACTTCAACGCATGAAAGTTTTAAGACATATCCTTTTTCATTGTTTGACAAATTAATACTGAACTGAAGACTGATGTTACACTTTATTTTTAGTCAATATCAGCATGTTAGCTTAACACATACACTGGAAAAAGTCAAACAGGTAGCCTTAAAGTTTAATCCTTAACACTTTACATCATCTTTATTTTATTCATACAAAAAAGAAGTACAAAATAAAAATATGTCCGTTTTCTTTAGCACCCACTTTGGTTTTCTTGACTTGTTATTCAAATTGTCACCTCTCGCCAAGGAGGTTATTTTGCTTGTGTGCGTGTCATTCTGTCTTTCACATTAGCTTGAAATGCTTTAAATGAATTTTAAGAAAACGTAGATTCGGGTCATGTTAACAAGCCATTAAAGTTTATAATAAAGTTTTCAAGGTCAACTTCATGATTAATTGGTCAAAAAACAGCAACTTTATACAAGCGTGGTGTGTATTGTCAACATATAGAAAGTACTGTATAAAGATTAAAAACATCAAGTCACACTTGATCTTTAACCTCTCAATCAATGTCAAATTGATCATAAAACAAACTTCACTAAACAATGAAATGAATGCTACACATATACTAAATAAATAAAAAATAATTGTACTCCAAATGATCTCAAGCATATGAAAATTGGTTTCAAGAAGTAAGAAAATAAGAAAATAAGGAAAGCCTGCACTTTGCACTTGTTTTTACTGGACTGCAAACTACTTAAAGTGCATTTCGAAAGAACAAAGAAGTAAAAATATATACAGTACAATACTATTTCCCTAAAAGCTAATGCTGCCCAGAGGTGTGTTTTACATTACGTTTTATTCTGAGGTGTCTACCCAAACCAATTTTGGGGAGTTATTTGAACCTAACCCTAACCAGTCATCAGACTTATCTGCCTAAATCTATCAGTTTTAGACAGCTCTAAAACCTTTCAATGCCAACATACAGGTTTGTCAGGGATTAAGAGACGGGTAGAGAGAAGTAAAACATTACTTCTAGTACTAATAGAGTCTCTTCTGGCAGTCTGACAACTGCTCAGAGCCAGAAATAATCCAGCAAAGCACAACATGAAACTTTTTTTTTTCCAATCTGTGCCAGGTTAAGTTAACTGACTGCTGGCTTTTTATTTAATGAAGAGCTATGAGAGTAAGATTGATTGTCAAATGCAAATCTCTCACAGAAAGCGTATTTTCCTGAAACCATTCCTTTTATGTGTTCCACTGTTTTCAGGAGGAATCACTAGGTTTACGTCCAGAGCCAACGGCAGAGTAGTAAAGTCAGAAAGTCATGGGATCTGTCAAAAATAATAACACAATATGAAAACTTGGATGTTATTTAAGCCTGAGGTCTACAAGTTTCATAACGTTAATGCCTACATATTATAGATGAAAAAATAGCTGTTTTAAGAATGGTAGATTATATGCCACCACCACATACACACACACCTCCACTGCTCTTTTGTAAAAAGTATCAAACTTTACATCGCACTCCACCTCTGGGCATGTCGCTTCATTTGACTGAAGGTCACTGGGTTTGTCACACTCTCTCACAGTAACTAGAATGTGTAGATTTTAAACAAATAAAGCATCTCACTACTGCACAGCTGCACGCGTGGAAAGAAATGCTCTCCGTGCCCTTGATCTCTCGCAGACTTGTGTAAATGACTGTGACGTGCTTCACTGCTACAAAGCAGCACAGATTCTTTCCATTTACATCACCGCCTGCTTTCTTCTTTAACGCCCTTGCTGAAATCAGGTTTACTTTTATTAACACAGCCGTAATAAACCTTTACTCATTTGCCTTGAGTCAGCAGCTGATTATATATCTAATTTTATTGCTGCAAAATTACATTATCCACTCACTTTCACCCTCTCATTGCATTTCCACTGATTACTGCAGACTTTCATTCGTCACATCCTTCACAGCCCTCCATGTACCTGCAGTTGCCTGAAGCAATAAACTTTCTCTGGTGTGTTAACTCCCTGTGAGGCTGCCTTATTCACTTCAGGCTGATGTCACCAAGTACAAACAGAGAGCAGTGCACTTTGAGATGAATCTTCACACCATGTTTCCAAGCAATTCCCTCAGCTCAGGCTTACCATTTTAAATGCCTTAACATACCCCCCCCCCTCCCCCCCTCCCCCGGTTCCTTTGCCTCCAGCTTGGTTCCAACTACCTCACTCTGACAGTATCACATATTCTGTGCCACGTTGTGCAAGCTTCTAGCGATATATGATGTTTACACAGTGAAATATTTAAAACTCTGTACTTTTTTTTATGGCTGTACTAGTCAATCAAATAAAAGATGTCTTGTGCAATTTCTCTAAACCACCCCCTCTCCAAGTTTGGTAACTTTGAATACTTGGCTTCTCTACTAGAATTGAAAATAAGCTTTTGTCAGTTCTGAATGTTTTCATGTAGAGAATAAGTTTGCAAAGAGCGACCCAGCAGGCCAGGATGTGTTTGAATTCATTTTTGAATATAAGGTTAAAGACTGTGTCAGCAAGGGTTTAAAGGTTAAATTCATTAACTGATATGAAGAATCAAGGAAACAGACGTCTATAAAGGGTTAATAATCTTTATATCATAGTTGAAAACCAGCCAAGAAAATTTCAGATGAATAAAAGAAAGGCTCATGGATACAGCGATTATACTTTCACCCTGAGCTCAGAGACCACATTTGGACTCCAGCATGGAACCTGATTTTCTTATTACTTTTACACCGCTTTCATTCATTTAGTTAGTTCAGGTTTTTTTCAAACCTCTGTTTTCTTAGTTGCCATGGTGATTTTACATCCCAGAAGAGTCTTGTATTTCCTATCTCACCTGGACGACCAACTGCTCCAAGCTGGTCAAGAAGGCTCGGCGGCGCCTCTTCTTCTTGAGGACTCTGAGGAAGAACCACCTGTCCTCAGACATCCTGGTGAACTTCTATCGCTGCACCATCGAGAGCATCCTGACCAACTGTA
>NW_024582701.1:119890-124176 GCF_018398535.1 Haplochromis burtoni | reverse complement strand
GCCGTCTTTCACTACTCAGGTTAAACATGATATATAAGTCACTTAGATAACTTAAAAATGTTATTGTTTGGCTTTTTTTAGTATTTTATTTGTTCCTGAGTAAATCGGTTTGGCTGAGATTAAAGTTATAGTTTTACACAGCTGAATAAACGTCAAGCAGACAGCTGATCATCAGAAGTGTGAGATGCTGGAGAATATACTCCGGTGTCCTGTTATATTTTAGATAGCAAGGAGTTTATTAAACTTCACCGAAACAATCTGCAAACTTCATTAAAATTTAATAAACTATCATCTTGTCTTTATTTTTAGTTAGCACATACCTTAAAGACTTAAAGCTGTAAGCTAATGATAATTATATAAGAGCAGATGCTGCTGGTGCAATAAGCTGTACTATGTCCAGTGGATGATGATCTGATTAGTCGACTAATCGCAAAAAATAATCGGTGACAAATCGACTATCAAAATAATCGTTTGTGGCAGCCCTGATATCAATCACCTTGATCACCTGTTGAGAAAGAAAAAAGAGAAAAAAAGCAAAGAAAAAGACAGCAATATAATAAACAACTCAAGGTAAACGCAAGGATCGTATTTGTGGGTTGAGGATAAGCAGGTGACCATATGCCACATGGCTGAGAGTGGCTAGCCCGGCTTCGAATCTGTCCCGTGGCCCTTTGCCAAATGTCTTCCCCTTTCTCTCTCCTGTCCCTCTTCCCTGTACCCTTTCAAAATAAAACTGTATTTTTAAAAAAAAAACCAAAAACCAAAAAACAAAAAAAAACAAAAAAACCAAACAAAATAAAACTGTAAAATATATTTTAAAAAAGGGTAATCTTTGGTGATCATTCACTGAGTATGCTTGTTTTGTTCTTGTTGCTTTTTTGACAGCTACAAGAGTTTTTATTATAATAACAATGTAAGGCGTTTTGCCAGATATAACTGTCACAATGCATTAAAATTTGGGGGGGGGGGCACTAGCAAGAAAACTGTCAAGATTCAAGAGATTCAAGATTCAACGTGTCAAGTCAATGCTGCCACACAGGCCCATTGGGGCTGCTGTACACACCCAGTTAAAGTGTAAATGAAAAACTAAAGAGCCAAGGATGGGCTGCAAGAGGACAGTGGACAAATTTAGGTACAGTTGGGTTTTTTTACTCAACGTCTTTTACTCAGTGTTGCGTCTATTGTGTCCTGTAATTCCAATTTGACAAATACTGTGTACCAAAGAAAAGCCGTCTTCTGATGTTTTAATATGCTGTCACATGCTTGCAGATTGCAGTTGGTTGTACACTACAGGTAAATCTTTCACTAGAACAGAGCCCCATGAAATCTGTTTAACTCCCTGATTGAGGCTTTTGTGCCATTTTGGTGTTTGGAACAATGTGTTTGGCTGTCAAACACAACAAACACAAGTCGATGTTCACTTTAAATATTTTTTCTTTACTCTGCTATAGTGTCATGACACAGAAAAAAATAAAACATGAATGTGATAATGAAGCCCCCCCATTCCAAAAAACACACGAGGTACAGGTGCACATTTTGTACAAACCATTTGCCCTCTCTAACTCGGTATCGGCCAGCTAATGATTTTCAGATTTGATGAGCTCTTTGTGTAGTAAAAAACAAACTCAGGTAGAGGCAGGCACAGCTACAGCCTCCTGTGAAAATTGGGTTTGATGTTCACTCTCAAATGAAAATCTCTGACCAATTTTGCATGCAGTCAAATGTCGTCCGCTCCCGTCCACGCACGTTAACTGAGAGGTGGACAGAATGTAAAGCAGGCTGTGATTATTGATGTCTGTTGTCAAGCACATTCTGTGTCCAAAATGAGAAGTCTCACTCATTAATCATTAACAAAAATGCACAATGCCTCCAATAGAATGAAATGTGTAGTTCATTTGGCAACACACAATCCATGTTCCCATGATACTACAGCTTTTTTTCCCCCTCCAGTTTCGGTGTTTTTATCTCTAGTTTTGATTAGGCCATTTTGCATGCAGACAAATGATTTTCCTGCACTTTCACTGATAGATGCAGCCAGAAAGAGAATGTAAAACAGGTCTCAGTATTAATGTGTTTTGTCGAGGAAGTTCTCTATCCGAAAGGCGACGCCTCTCCCATTAATCATGAGCACCAGGGTAAGGTGTGGGAAGAAATAAAGCAGTCCATTTGCATTTCTGGCAGACATAAAAATGTCCACCATGATGCAGCACATTCTTTACGTTTAGTCTTTCTGATCGTTGACTGTTTTACTGTAAAGCAGTTTTACACCCGAATGCCTTTTCCCTCTTTATGTAGATGCAAAAATACAAGCCGCAAAAGGAGATCAGATGGCACAGCAGCATGTTTACTGAGGACTGTGGTCCTTGGAGGATTCTTCAACACTGTAAGCTATTTTGCCATGTGGAGTCAAAAATTTGGCACACAACTAGGAAACATGTTTCCAGCAGCATGTTTCATCATGAAAGTGGTCCTATTTAACTGCTAGGCACAAGGACACCCCTTTGTTTAATTTCTGACAGTCATTATTCAGGCATCAGGTGGGATGGTGGATCTGTCACTACATCAATGCCACAGAATGTTGGGTTTTTTGTTTTTGTATCAAATGATTTCTCTATCAGCGTGCCAGTCAGATCCACTGAGGATTTCACTCTGTCTCTGATCTTGTTCCAGATTCACTCCTGCATTTGGAAGAAATCCTCTTCTGTCAAGAAGAACATGAAAAGCAAAGTGTCCTCTCCAGAGAACCAAAGCATTGGTTGTTTGTTCAAATTTTAAAGAACCAATGTTTATGTTTACTACCGTGGCACAGCAGGAAGTGTGGTAGGAGATCCTGCAGTGAAAATGATCCACGCACAGGTGTGTGGTTGGTCAACAGAAAATGGTAAAAAGAAAAGAAAAGACTATGAGTTTAGCACTTAATAATGACTTTCCATGCACTGTAGCCTCTATACAGTTTATTTTGTTAACTGGTAATTACCCTGGAAATACCCAAAATGATCACAGACATGTTTGCCATGGTTTGAATATGAATAGAAATCCTAGTGAAACAGATCTGAGTGACAACAAAAAAAGGTGTTGATACGTTTCCAATATATAAATGTATAAGTGGTGTGAACAGTTGCCACATGCACATTAAGCAGGTTGCTTCCCCAGACAAAAGAAAACGAAAGTATTCTGACCTTCACATCTAAACCCAAGCAAACCCACATGAGTACAGAAGAGACTGTTGACTCAGTAGGGATAATATTTAACAAGGACAGATGAGAATGATTATTTGAAAGTAATACAAAATGCATGAGAGCCTCGGTGCGTTTCTGCCACAAACCGATGCAGAAAAGGTCTAAATTAGTTCATACAAATTCACCAGAATTCTGAAAATTAAGAGTCTGATATCCAGCTTACTGTGTCTGATCCACAGCTCAAATGAAACCTAAAGCAATCTGCGAAGGTTCACACAAAACAAACTTTCTTTAGAAATATGCCTATGACTATGCCTTAACTCTTCTTGCCTGAAGCTATTAAAAGCCTAACCCCAGGTATAGGCAGATAATTATGAAGCTCATTAACAGTCTGTTTTAAGGCTGTTTTTGGTGTATGCGCTCGGCTCTCACCCTCCACTGAAAGATCCAGATTCAGTTAGCTCAGGCACCATAACACTGCATATCCACACAGAATTCATAGTGATGCTGATCAATACCAGTACTGTGACGAGTACACGTCTCACTGGTGACATTTCAGGCTTTCACAGCATCTCCCTGTTCAGGAACAAAGATTCTCATCCATCCAAAATGTAAATACTAATGCACTCACTAATAACCACTTCTGTGAATATTTTTTCAGAGAGCTTTTTAGTGTTTAATCTAACCCCAATCAGCTTTTTCTATGTATTCCTAGTTATACGGCTTTATACGGCCAACACAAAGCACAGTTTTAATTTGTACAAAGATTTTTTTTTAACCTCATACCAACCAAAACTGTACTTCATGTTTCAATTCACAAAGGTCAGCATTAGTGCTGTCAAAATTAACGCATTAAGGCAAATTAGTCCACCGTTACAGTCAGCGCGATTAAAATTTTGTAACGCAATTAATGCATCTGGAGTGCAGAATGACTAAAAATCCCTAAAATGTTTCTGTCAACGCATTTCGGGCAGTTTTCGGGCAGCGCGTTACCCTCGCACATCTGCAAACTGGCAGTTGATCTGGTAGTGACGGGCAGCTGAACCAATCAACTCAATATGGAAGATGATAAATGCACATTGGCCCTCTCGATGGGAAATTTGAGCA
>NW_024582701.1:117979-119870 GCF_018398535.1 Haplochromis burtoni | reverse complement strand
GATGCCTGTTTTTATTCAGCCATCTAACAGTGGTGGTGAAATCTGTCTGTGTTAGCAAGAAATAAAATCAGCCAGTGAATAAAGAGTACAGCAACATCTAGCATAGTGTTTATTGCCCGTTTTATTATATATATTATATCATATATATATGTATATGTGTATATATATATGTGTGTATGTATATATATATATATACATATATATATATATATAAATGTATTCGAAGTCGACACGTCATAAACAGCAAATTCCGAGTAATGAAGGTGCTAAACGCAGCCTACAGTGGTAACTCCATTAAAACCCAGACTGGTGAGGTGATGGGCACAGTCTGTGCCACACCAGATTGCGGGATACACTTAACTCTAAATACCACTGTCAAAATGTGCAACAAGCATCAATAAAGTGCATTTTGGAGGCATGAAAGCACTCTTTGGCTGGCCTTCGTATGCAGCGATCGGCTAGTGAACATGAATAATATCCTGTCATATATGGATTTGTAGCAGTGCAGTAGCTGAACGCGCTCACTAAAGCTTTTCAGGAAAAAATGCTAATGGACACAAATGACTACCACTACATTACTTTGCATGCTGTTCACTGGAACTTTGTGTTGGGTATTCGCCACTAACAGATGAGGGAGCGAAAAGGTAGGCAGTGTAGAGGCTTGTGTGGGAGGAGATATTTTCTATCAGTGTTTTCTGGTTCCCAAGAGAAAAGTGAAGCTACAAAACGGTTAAGCACCAACTATAAATATTTCCACATGTAGTTCCACATAATTACTTTTAAGTCTGTTTTGAACCAATGTCATCAAGCCCCAAACTTTTAAAACTTCATCATATATATAAATTATAAACATTATACACACCTATATGCAGGGAACAGATGGGCTTCTTTGGGATTAAGACAGGCCGCATTAAATAACCTGAACCTTCTCAGGAAGAACAGCCGGCTCTGCCCTGTCTAATCTATTGCCACAGTGTTATCAGACCACTGCAGGTTGTTAATAATGTGACACCCCATCGCCATGCAGAGCAGTCAGGATGGGTGCTGCCATGTGGAGTGCTAGATGGACTTGGAGTGGTGAAATCTGTCTGTGTTAGCAAGAAATAAAATCAGCCAGTGAATAAAGAGTACAGCAACATCTAGCATAGTGTTTATTGCCTGTTTTATTATATATATTATATCATATATATATAAATTAATATATATATTAATTTATTCAATTGTACATGTTATGCAATTCAAAACTGTAGCGTAATTGCAGTGTAATCTATTAGTGCTCATGTACCGCACATTAATGTTGGCACAGTAAATACTGCTGTGTAATTTAAACCAAATGAAACACATCACACAGCTTGTTTATTAATGTGTGTATGTGTATCTATACATCATGATAATGTAGTGAAGTAAAAGATGCAATATTAGGAATACTGATTTAAAGTATAGTGCAGCAAAATTCTAATTATCAAGCATTTTCACAGTTTTTCTACACTAAGTAGAATATGCTAAAGATAGATTTTCCTTTCTGAAAACAAAAGATTAGAGTAGAGGCAACATTTTATGAGATGTGTATTTACTGTTGTATGTAGCTGGGAAAAGTGCACAACCAAAAGATCACAGATGTTAATAGCAACATTACTTATGGGTCAAATTTTATGTTCTGGGCATAAAATTTGAGTCCTGACTAGGGATGGGTATCCGGTGCCATGATGGCAGCGCACATTTCGGTGCTTTTTTTCCCTGAGATGTCATACACTTTGAATTCTAGCCAATCAGTTTACGTTTCCGAGGATAGTAGGCGGGCCCAGGTATGTACGTTCCTTTAAAGCAGAGCTGCAGATTAAAAATGCCCAAGGCGAAGCGGTCAAAAGTCTGGCTGTACTTCACAGCAAAA
>NW_024582701.1:116842-117959 GCF_018398535.1 Haplochromis burtoni | reverse complement strand
GGCAGTTGATCTGGTAGTGACGGGCAGCTGAACCAATCAACTCAATATGGAAGATGATAAATGCACATTGGCCCTCTCGATGGGAAATTTGAGCATTAAAAAAAGATAACAAGACGGAACAGTTGACCAACATAAAGTATTATGCACATTGTGCAAGAAGGAATTTTCTTTTCACCGAAGCACTTGCAGCTTAAAATATCACATTGACGCGAAGCATACGTTAGCCGGGCATACTGTTAGCACTTTGGCTAACGCGTCACACAGCTTGCGACAAACCAGTCGCGGAGCATCGGAGGCTCAGTGAGTCGACCTTGGACATATTGACTGACACAATTGGCAAGTGAATTGAAACAAACTGCAGACCTGTTAATGTCGTTGAGAACATGAGTTTTACATAGTTTTGGGTCCTCGTTTCAAGGACTTGAAATGCCTCCCCAAGAGTGACAGAGAGAGAGGATAAATGTCTACAGAGTTTTTTGTTTTTTGTTAACATGAATGTGCAAGATGTTCAACAAACATGTTAAGTGCGTATATTTTCCTTTTTTTCTTGAGTCTGTTTGCTCATGCAAAATGAAATGCGATTAATATAGAATAAAAATTAATGATAATTAATAGTGATTAATCAAAATTAATCCACAGTAACCCTGTGATGAATCTGATTAAACATTTTAATTGTTTGACAGCACTAATATATATTCAATATTAGTGAATACTTACCTATTACTATTTAGGTTTTGTAAAAAGTTGTATTTCACAGGTGAGAACCTGTGCTAAAATCAAACTATTCAAATTCTCTTTGAATTTAAGCACACACTCTTTGTGTTTATTCTGCATTTACTTTGTTATATTGCATAAATGTCAGTTACAAGCTTAAATATAAAGTTGAAAAAATGCAATTACAACCAGGCAGTTGATCAAGTAATTGCAATTAATCACAAGTGATTACAGAAAACTGTGCGATTTATTAGTTACTTTTTTTTAATCTATTGACAGCACTACTTAGCATGCTAATGTGTAGCACGGTGGCATGGTGGTTAGCACTGTTGCCGCACAGCAAGAAGGTCCTGAGTTCAATTCCACCATCAGGTCTTTCTGTGTGGAGTTTGCATGTTCTCCC
>NW_024582701.1:106221-109023 GCF_018398535.1 Haplochromis burtoni | reverse complement strand
AGCACCGTTTAAGCACCGGCACCGTTTCAAAAGTACCGGTTTGGCACCGGTATCGGATAAAACCTAAACGATACCCATCCCTAGTCCTGACCTCAGTCTGTCAATTAGACTTGCAGATGAATGTGCTCTTAGCACATAGCCAACAATCATATTTACATTTTACTCTTGGTTATCTACTAAATGATTAATTATTATTAACACAGTCATGTAAAAAATAAACTTTCCATAGAGTTCTGTGAGAAACTATAGCAATAGCTTTAGGTGTAATAACTTGCAGTAATCATTGGTGGTATAGCTTCGTCAGTCTCTTCCGTTTATGTCATCGTCTTTCAGTCGCACCGTAACAGTGGGTCAAGATTTTATGTTTTTAATTTGCCATATTTTTCTAGCTTATTTTAAACAGTCTAATATTTTTCAGGTGCAGGATTTAGCCACAAGACATTTCCAGGGCTGGAAAATATTTTATGAATTGTCATAAAAACTTTAGCCGGGCTCACACTGCAAGGCTTTTCAACAATCTCTTCAGGAGCCAAAGCTGCTGACAGAACCAAATATGTGTGTCCAAATCATTATAACGAACATGAAAACACCAAATTAATTATCAGTTTCACAGCCGTTAGTTTCATTCATTCATGTTAAAATATGGCTATAATAAGAAATTATGTTGAGATAGAAGAAACCTACATCCTGTTGATAAACAGGGTGTAGCTTTTAATTGGTTATCTTTGTCCAAGTGTGAGAAACATGCAAACAAACTAAGAAATCAGAAAGATGGAAAGCACGTTTAGAAAATCATCACAAATCATTTGAAAATCAAGTGGAGCTATAACATCATCTGCTTATTATTATTCTTACAAAACCACTATCAAACCTTATAAAGTGAACCCTTCTGCAAACACATCCTCGTGTCATCCATTCTCACAGCGAACTTCAGGACTCAGTTCACTACAAATTATTCTAAATGTTAAGAAACGAGACCATCTGCAAGCCTTTTATGATTGTACGGAGTCATAAAACTTATCATTTATGAGAGTCATCCCTCTCATAAATGTTAAATCCTGTGACTGAGTTACTTTACGGTCAGAGAGATGTGAAGATCAAATAGGAGATAAGAAGGCAAATGAAAGATAACAGGATGGTGCCTTGGGGTGGCTCCTGGAACAGTACCAACAGGAGCCTTTTGGCAAGATAGTTTGTAATCCAGGACACCGCAGGGCCATCCACCTGCATCCCCCACAGCTTATCCCCCTACAGCAGTTTGATGTTAAAGGGAAAAAAGAAAAAGAAATACTCAGCCCTGTGCAACCCCAGTCACTTAAACTGCAAGAAGTATGCGGCCGGGCGATGGCATCTGCCAGAGTATGAGACTGGATGGTAATGACGTAAAATTTCCATAAACTCGAATAATCAATGTTAACCTGATAAAGACTCTGAGTGCAAGATTATCATTTAGATTGTTTTATTCGATTAGCTAAATCGGAGTACGCGTTCCACTAAAGCTACAATTAGGTTTATGTCCTCAACTGAAACAGGAAAACACTTCTTTACATTTTCGTTTTAAAACTTAAAATTCTTACAATTACACACACCAAAAGAAATGCAGGCCCTGCAAATGCTTGTTGTAATGTTTTTGTCCTCTCAGACCTTTGGATCAATAGCATGGACCCAGTAAAAAGCCAAGTCAGTGGATTAGAAATACCATTGATCACAATGATTCTCACTAATCCAATACTGTTTGTGTAACGGTACTTGAGCACTCAATGCAGCAGGAACCCTGGAGATGGCTGAGTTCTCTGTTTACGGAGGACTGTCTGCATTTCAAAGTTCACAACCATTTCACTTGAAGTACATACAATTTATATTGGATATTTATGTTTATCTGTCTGTCTACTACTCATTGGGAAATGCTCATATTAATGTAACACTTTTGCTAAACTTCTTTAATTTAAGCTAAATGTCTACATGTCAATGCAATCTTGATTATTTGTTTTAAACATAATCAAGCTGGTGATATAGAACATGATGGGCCTATGATGCATGCTTTCACTAATTAGACTCAAAATAATGACATGCTAATTTAAACCACAAATTTCTATTTATACACTCACTCAATGCCAGGATGCATATATGTGCTTCTGAGGCACCCATTGTTCTGGCACAAATGGACATGGTGCTCAAAAATAGTGGAGCAGTAGGGGATCGAGAGCTTGAAATATCAGTGCACTAAATATTCTTTATGGGGTTGAAAGTTATCCCAATACAATTGGTTATCTGGGTAGATAATTTCTCCATTTGGATCTTTCTACTTTGTAAAACTGGCTGGAGGTACACCCATCATCCATCTGGTTCACTGCCTATAGGTCCATTTTTTTTTTCAATTTTATACCACCAGAATAGCGCTAACATCTCTGATCCCACCCCCCACCCTCATTTTATGAAGTCCTTCATGAAATATCCCTTCAATTCATTCTTTCTGCTAACCCCTGACCACATTTCAGAAAAATAATTTATTCACATAATAATTGCTTAATATACAATACAGAACAGACTTTTCTCAAAAGTGGTATTAACATAGATTTATTAAGTTCATTTCCTTCTACTACTAGAATTCATATGCTTGATTCACAGTTAAACATCCTAATTTATGTTCTACTGAATTAGCTTTATTCCTTTTAACAACGTAGCAACTCATTAATCATTCAAAACCAGATAGATAGATAGATAGATAGATAGATAGATAGATAGATAGATAGATAGATAGATAGATAGATAGATAGATAGATAGATAGATAGATAGATAGA
>NW_024582701.1:83880-106201 GCF_018398535.1 Haplochromis burtoni | reverse complement strand
AGATAGATAGATAGATAGATAGATAGATAGATAGATAGATAGATAGATAGATAGATAGATAGATAGATAGATAGATAGATAGATAGATAGATAGAAGTTTTCTTCTGATTGGCTGTCTATCTTTGAACAGGATGTTTGAACAGGTGGCTTGGGCTACTGTGCTAAAACCTGACCTGTGTGCCTGAGATGATTACATTAGAGATATACCCTCTCACTGACATAAGACAGAATAATTTACTTCCTTGTATCGGATTAAGACCTTATAATTATTGTAAACCTTTGCAATAATTACAATCTAATGTTGTGGTGTAAAGAGGAAAATTTAAAAAGCTGTCACTGTCCAAATACTTGCTCTAACTGTATAACACAGCAGCTGGTCTGCTAATCAACTCCTGATGAGCTTTGCTAAATCAAAAAGGGGTGTCTTTTTATGCCCTTCATAATATTTAGAAAAGGGTAAAAAAAACCCAAAAACATTCCAGCACATTTACTTTTAGAGACAGTGTTGGAGAAAGGAATTTCACAGGACTTCATTTTATTTCTTTTCAATACAAGTGAAAACAGAGGACACCCACCCATCTAGCAATTCTAAAAGGAGTCGGTGTAACACTTGAAAGCAGTAAGAAGGTCAGAGCAATTCTGTAAAGATGCTAAGAATATCTTGTTATTAACTAAAAATAAGAAATGACCAGCAAGTGGTACAACGTGATTTGCCAGCGAGCTACTTGTCAACAGCGCATGTGGAGTGGATTGCTGCCTACACACCGGCTTTCTCCTTTCACCCAAATTTCTTGAATCCCCCACTCAGCTCAGATGGAGTACTTTGCATAAATGTCAAAGAAATGTATTTCAGTCTGAAGTGAGAAAAAAAATGTGCAAAGCAAACACTTTTTATGGCTGAGCCATGGGGACTGTAAGCAGAGGTTACAGGAAACATTTTTGCCCATTTGATTTCTGCAGATCTCTATTTTTGGCACGTCTTCTTTTTAAATGGAGCAGATACCTTAAAGTGCACACATCTAAATGTTGCATGTGTCGAAGACTGTGCTTTTTGCACATTTATGTCTTACACACTTCACTCACTTATTACCATTACTTATTAAAATTATTCATGATGAACAGACAGACGTTCATGTTACTTGGACTTATATTTTTAATATTTAAATGTCTCCTTTTTGTAAATGTCCTGGATCCCCTTTTTTTCAGCTTCCACACAGCTTTATAAAGCTACTGCACACTCAGAAAATTTAAATTGTTTCATAGCTCTTTCAGTGTTGCCATCAAAGTCCATTCATTTCAGCTGTCAGGCTAGTCTGTAATGTAGGCCGATTAAAGCTGACAAAGCTGATGGCATCAATAATTCTGAAATATAATGAATATGAATATTTTTAACTTAGTGTTAGCACTAAATGAGAATTCTGCTGTCAGAAACATTCATACAGTCTCTACATGGATGCAGATACTTGACACTGTAACTGCCTTTACATCATGGAGCCCTGCTCTCAAAGACTTACACAGATGTATCTCTATCTGTGTAGCTGGATTTAAGAAATAAGCACTCAAAGTTTTAAAAACATGTTTAGAGTCGTGTTCTGTCTGTATGAAACGTGATGCCATGTAGCTGGTTAACTGATTGCAACTAATAGACTTACATTAGTTAGCTAGTTAGCTAGCTAGTGAAAGAATCGATAACTCAGGGGAAAATAAGGACACTAAAACTAAAAATCAGTTTGAGGGAATCACTGTTGGGCTGCCTCTGACTGCAACAATGAGTTTTATGTTAAAATACCAAAGATATACTGTCCACTTTCGCTCTCTGTCTCTTTAGCAGTAAGTGGCTATGCATTGTTTAGCTAGCTGCAATGAAACGGAAAAATCCAGCCGTTAGCCGTAATGCTCGGGTTTGTAAAGCGCTTTATAAATGAGCACTATGTCAGTTTTTGAGAGCAGAGCACCATGATGTAAATTAGCCTTTATATGTTTATTGTTTAATGTACTCTTTAATCAGGACCAAATTACCTCTGTAAACACAGTCACCATTCAAACCACTGCTGCCCATATGAATATAAAATATGTTCAATATTTAAAATTCAATAAACAAAAAAACAAACAGAGACATACACACACATATATTTACTGCTGGCCTTTATATATAATATTTGTAATACTGCTTTTAAAACTATTTCTTATCAAACAGACAAATAAGCACATTTCCAGAGTATTAGCTCCACTTTAATCCCTGTGGATAATTGTGTTGCCGTGTACCACATTCTTGGATCAGCATTAATTTAACTGCAGAGTAAATGCTCTCAGAAATGTCCAACTTTAGCCTTGTAAAAAAAACACATGTATGCAAATATGGTTTGGTATAGTCATGACATTATCAACAAAAGCAGAATATGCAGGCGGCTCATTTATGGTCAAACACTGCTCCAGACAGTGGTACATGCGCATCACTCGTTTAGACTAACCACACATTCATATAAGAATAGCAACAAGTGAAATATTAAAGGTTTTAAAACAAACACTATTTCAGAAACAAAGTATGTCCTCAACAGACCAGCTGCTCTGAAGCTGTACTTAAGATAAACGCTAATGCCAGCATACTGACATGCTCACATGGCCTAATTCACAAACAGTGGATAGCCACACATCTCAGATTATACTGAGTGTATGATTGTTTCACACACACAAAGCCAGGATTCATCAACATTTTCTCAACTGAATTTGTTATACAAAACTTTTTTAATTTAACTGGGCAACAATTTCCCGGCTAGGTTTCATCAACACAGAGAACAAACAAAACAGTAAATAAAAGAAAAAAAAATAGATGATCATGCTGCTGTTTTACATGTGCAGTATATAAAATACATCCCAGGGGGGCAGAACCAGCTCATGAACTATCTCAATCTCCATAAAGGAAAGATAAACAACTTCTACCTACTGCGAAAAAGGTAATCAAAAAGAAACATTTTGTTAATGAGTTTGAGGTGTACGACTGTAATAATTCATTCTAACATAAAGTTCTTGGGTTTTGAAGTATTTTTTTGTCTACCATAATTCACCTTTGTTTGTTTTTTGTTTTTCAGCATAATTTGCTCAAAGTGTGGCTCTTTGCTTACTACTTTGCTTAGTGTCTATGAAGAAAAATGTTGCTTACTCCTGGTTTAGCATATTAAAACTGCATTGACTAAAACAAGATTTCCATCCTTGTTGGATGTCATCACTTACAGTTTAATCCATCTCTTAAGTCTGATCTCAATAGCCGTTTCTGGGTCCAAACTCCTCTTCAGTTTCTAAACTCAAGCAAACAGTGCTGCATCACTGAGAGTTAAAAACTGTCTAAATGCTTTCATCTTTTTAATAAAATGATCAGTGTGTCTTCTCTACCAGGTGTAACAAGGAAGATATTAACCCTAAATTCCTTTTTGAAGCATCCTTTAATGCTTTGAGTACTCCAGGAGGGTAGAAAAGGACTACATAAGAATCAGCCCATTTACTTTTTGGAAAGGTTTGCCTTTTTTGGCTTCCTCCTCGTTGTTTTGTCTTTCTCTGGGTTTCTCACTTAGAATGACATCATCTACTCCATGATCCACCTCAAATTAAACACACTTCATTCTTTAAAAAAAGACAGGCATGGGTATATGCAGATTGCAGATAGCAAGCATGTGCTCATGTATACAGAATTATTCTGACTCCCTAACCTAAACATATGGTAAGAACAAAACTTGTCCATGCGTATGTTTTATTAGTGTAACTGTAATGTTGCATGTGCATTTATTTTCTGCACAGGATAACCAGAATTTGTGTGCATAAATTAATAAATTACACCCAGTAAGTAGCTAACAAGTTTTCGCTATCTTGGTTTAGCAGATTAGTATGCTAATGTTTGCTAAGCACATTGCAAGATACCAAATGGGACACTGGCAGTGGATCCTTTTGGTTGTAGATTACAAAGTTGGCTATTTGTGGACTTGGCTTGTATAGTGGTTCCCACAGGAAGTGTTGATGCATTGTATGGATGTGCTTTGTGTGCAGCAACGTTTAGATAGTTGGTGCATGTCGAAATAAAATTCAGTTGAATGAAGACACCCAAGATTTGCAAGCAGAGCATTACATTGTAATGAGATACTTAAAGTTATAATGTTTCAATGTATATGAATTATGCTAATAGCAGCTAGCTGTACTCAAGATTAAGTAAAAATACTTGAGTTTGATAGGCTACAAGGCTTCCGGGCATTATAATAATATTTCCTGATCCTGAAACTATCCTGTTCAGCAAACAGGGATTAGGGCATATTTATTTTGCCTCATGCATGCTGTCCTCCCTGTAAATGTAGAACTCAGAGTGGGAGTTTGCATTCGTTTTGATTTTGATTAGTCACTCTTTGTTGTGCCTGCAGGGGGTGCTATTTTACATAAATCTTACATAATCTACCTTTGAGCTGAAGAGGGATGGGGTGGAGGGGATTTCATGGGATTTCTTTCAGCACCAAAATATCTCCTAGAAGTATAGGTCTTATTCTCTGTAGAAGGCAGCTTTAACATCTAACATGTATTTTTCCATTTTCTGCCAGGCAGTCTCTGTTTGGCATGCGTTACCTTCCTAGAGCTTATATATTGGAAGTAAAAGCATCCTTCAGTGTAGTTTAAATAAGTAGGGTGCTTTCAGGGTGCTTCAAAAGCATTTTTTATTTTGGGGTGGGGGCTACAAAGGTTCCAGCAGGAACCCTCTGAGGCTTCTCTCCAGTTGTTTAAAGATTACTTTTCTTTCTGCTTACCTTTCCACATTAACTTTTAATACTGCTCCAAGAAATCTCTGAAATACTTATTAAAGCTGTAGTCTACAGTTTTTCAGGACCAAGCCTCAAGTTTAACAATGATGCATGGTGGTGTGTGGGACTCTGACATGAAATTTGCTTCAGTGCTTCTTAGACCATTGTCAGATACCCTGTCCTCCTAAAACATTAACAATGTGAAATATCTGATGAGTTCATACTGTGAAACAGGTAGAAAATGTTAGTCAACAGTGTGCTGCAGACAAAACACTGCTTTAAATATGGGTTTAAACATTGATGTGAGGTTGCACTTCATGTCATGCATATCCCACATCATAGGATAAAAACAATTCTTTGAATGGCTGTGGTATAGTATATGTGTATTAGCAGTGTTTTTCTTTGCAGTGTTAACATTTGTGGCCAACAGCAAGAGGAACATTTGGAAGATTCTAACGATATAAACCCTCCTCGTTAGTCACACACCCTGTATTAATGAGCAAATATAGAAGCAATTTACTTTTTGTGGCTGGTAAATTAATCAATTAGTATCAGTTGTTGTTTTTCAGTTTATCTATATTGCGCTTTATCTGAAATCAAAGATGAGAGGTTCAGGGTTGATTATGATTCTGTTCTTTCGTCCTGCCTCAACAGTTCTCAGTGTTGATTAGGCTGATCAGCAGTACTTGATATCTGCGCTTTTAATTATGCTGCAAATGCGTCTTAAAAATAAAACATGAAGCACAGGATTTAGCAAGACTTGTATGCTGACATAAAGTGACTGCTCTAGCTGAATGGAAATTTGCATTTTTATATTTATCACAAAATTTATTGACACCAATAACCAGATAATATAAACCAACTGGGAACCAGCAGACAATCATGTGCTTATTTCACAGCAAATAGGCACCCAATTTGGAATTTAAATCAGGGTTTACCTGTGTCAGTGCAACTATATAGAGCTGGTTAATTAGTCCTTTAAAACAAAATGCTGTAAGCTGTCTCTGTCTTTGAAAATTAAATAGTTCATTTGAACATTCTTAAGATATTTTTGTCATTAAGCAGTAAAAACATTTTGGTTTATGAAAAATGTCACATTTTCATTTTCTGCATGGAGGGAAAAACTGGAAAACTCTCAAAGCTAATTTGTGCAGCATAGTGAGCACATACAAACTTCACACATGGACAAAACCTGAGTTAAAAGACCAACACAGTAACCATGAAGCCACCTACTGGTTTTAGACTTGTTACCATGTTGATTATAAGAGTGTTAGGACCACTTTGGTATCAGATTGGCGACCTGTCCAGGGTGTACCCGCCTCGCCCTATGGTAGCTGTGATAGGCTCCAGCCCCCTTCCCTCCATGACCCTGATAACGATAAGCTGAAGAGAATGGATGCATGGATACAAGTGTTTGAGACTGATTTTACTTTTGAAGCCAGCCTCAAGTATAGTTGGTATTCCATACTTGACTTGAAGAACCAGAAGTTGCTGTGTCGACCCTTTTGGAACGATATAACAACGTCTCAAAAGCAGGAATGCTTGTTCTGCGAGCTAAACTGTTACAGTCCCGACATACTATTTTTGGCTCCATTTTCCCCTTCTTTTTGTTATCCAGTCACCCATCCAGATCCAGCAACATCCTGACTCTTCACATTATTTTCTGCTCTGTGTATAACCTATTAAATGAACTAAGAATGGTGAAAGGTGGAGGAAACAACAGGAAGGACTAAACAATTATACAGCGATTAAGAATTGGTCATTCCAACTTCAGCAGACTTCAAACTTGTGATTTCAATCAGTGTAAATAAAAAATATCACTGAAAAATGGAAGCATGTTCTGTTTTCATGTGAGAAAGATGAAGAAGAAAGAAGGGCTGCACCTACAGGACCACAACATCTGAGTGTGGGGACTCGGCTCAGAGAGGAAAATTAATATTTATGTTTTGAAGCAAAATGTACCAATGTTACACAACTGAACAACAGTACAGACTTTGGAAAACAATAGAAGACCATAATCTAAAGGAAGCAGTAATGCAACTGGGATACCCCTCCAATGGGCAGAAGTAAAGCCAGGTTCAAGTTCTAGTACAGTTTTCCACATGATGTCACTCCTGCAACTCAAGTGAAATCATTCGAGGCATCTCTGTGCTTGTTTTTGCCTCAAGACACCTTGGACAGAGGGTACATCTCTTGATCGCCATTTCACACCACATAACCCCTCTCGCCACACAAACCAGCTACAGGGTGGGCCATTCACCGTAATAACGTTGCGTTGAAACCAAGTGACATTACCAATAAGTTTGATGTGTCACATGGCCCTCTTCCTATTGAAAAAACAAAAGTTGTATCCAAGATGGCCGACTTCTAAATGTCCACCATGGTCACCACCCATCTTGAGGAGTTTGCCCCCTCACATATACTAATGTGCCACAAACAGGACTTTAATATCACCAACCATTCCCATTTTATTACGGTGTATCCATATAAATGGCCCACCCTGTAGTTTCCACCAGTCCTTACAAGGATATCCAGCTACTCGGCTGCATCAGCCAGCTTCTAATTACCTAAAGCTTAGATCTAAAAAATATCTAACTGTTTTGTAATTACATGAAGCCTTGTTCTGCTGTGGTAATTCTAATTTCTCAGTTCTTCTTTTCCCTCTTGTGTAATCAAATTCCTACCACATTTTTCCCCCAGGAGCTAATATTATTATATTATTCTCAAGGTCTGCTATACAGAAGCATCTTCAGGAATGTAAATCCAGAGGTGCAAAGCACTGGTTACACTGAATAACAGGAAGGCCTGATTAAAGAGCTGGCACAGTTCTGGAAAGAAATTCTTTGGACAGATAAAACCAGGATTAACCTGTACTAGAATCAAGAGAAAAGTAGCAGGATGAATTCTGAAGTGTACAGGGAAATACTCTCAGCTCACGTTCAGTCAAACGATGCAGAACTGATCAGAGAGCACTTCACAGTGCAAATGAATAATTACCTAAAAGGTGCTTCAAAAGCAACCCAAGGTTTTCTCAAGGCAATTATATAGGATATTTTTCAATGGCCAAGTGATTCACCTGATCTCAGCAGAGGATGCTTTTCAGTTACTGAAGACACAGGTGACGGTAGTGAGACCCACAAACATGCAGCAGCTGGAGGTGGTTGCAGTAAAGTCCTGGCAGAGCATCTCAAGGGAGGAAGGTAAGCATTTGATGATGTCCATGTTTTCTAGACTTCAGACAGTCGCTGACTGCACAGGACTTTCATTCAACTAGATTGAAATAGTCCAGTTACTTTGGAGACTAACATAAAAATGCTCAAATTAGATTACACAACAACCTATATTACACAGCATAATATCTCCATACAGAAAGCCCCCAAATATAAAAGAAGAATCAGCAGACTCCATATTTGATAACTTTATTACAATATTGTTCAGCTTTGTGAAATTGCTATAGCGTCCACTGAAATGGATGTGGGCATAATTTTAAATTAAATATAAGTTCATCACCTTATTCTAATTGAATATTGGTTTTCTGCAGGCAGTGGAGTTAGGTAACATTAATTTGTCCTTACTCTCTCATCTCAGCTTGGCTGTTTTTTTTTTCTTCTTCTTTTTCAATTAACCATCCATCTGGAAAACAGACATCTCCAGTGAGTGAGGGTTTGTTCAAATGCTTCAGTTCACTGCCCATAAATGCACTTTAGGGTGCTAGGGCTGTCAGGCCAGCTCTTTTTGCTGGATAATATATTGTTCCAGAAATAATTGCAATAAACAATAATAGTCATTTTAAGACCTCAGGGCACAGAGAAAGGGTGGGGGTACAGAAACACAGCATGTCTTTTCTGCTCATTTGATTTAGGTAATGTGAAAAAACATCTGTCTGTATTTTGTTACTTTTGTTCTGTGTCCAGAAATGATTTTTGATAATAATTAATGTCTGTAGCATTGCTTTGATAAATTCAACAAGTCCAATTTTGTCATGAGGATACAAAATTCACAATTCTCATGGAAGTCCTAGGCACTCCCCACCTTTGTGCTGAAACCATAGTACCTTCACCATACAACATATGGTCATCATACAATGACCATACTTAATTAAAATGAGTAACTAAATTGACGCTGTTTGTTTTTTAACATTTACTCAGTAGTTTCTTTCTATATCTTTGGCCACACAATGATGTACCGGAGCAAACTTGTTTTGTTTTTCTATTTGACTTTTCTAAGTATAGAAGACTCCTGCACTGGCAAGCGCGAAGACTCATGAGATGGTTAATGTTTAACAACAAATTGTTAATTTAGTAGTGTTGTGATCATTATTTCAGCCATGTTGTGTTTAGACTCTGATTCCTGTGAATGTGTTATGTTGTTTCTAGTGCTGTGTGCACAGATTTAGCTAGAAATGGGCCACCGTGACTGAGGCTTCTCTGGCAACTGACTTTATTTTCACCCTGTTTTACAGCAACAACAGCAAGTCATTGGTAAGTCATTTCTCAGCTGGCTTCAACAAATAAGAAACACATATTAATAAATTAATTATTCTAAAAATAGAACAAAGATGGTTTATCATCTCATCCACATTTACCTCCTCTTCACCTAACCTACAGCCTCTCTCTCATCCACCGCTCACATTGCTCTGCCTCGGTCTGCAGCTCGATTTGTGTGATTTGCTCGTAGTAATTCTCCACAATCTGCCCTGGCTTAACATGTCATCCATGGCAATTTCAGTCCTGCAGTAATTATTCATCTTTTATCTAACTGCAGTCCTATATATATTTATTTATCAATCACATCTAGCTAGGTGGTTCATGTTTGTAACAGAAGATCCATGCACACAGCATTGCAAGGTAAGTGGATGTTTCGTCAACTGCTTGTGCAGCTTTCAAGCTCGCACAATTCTTTTCCATCCAGCAACGCTCTCTTATCAGGTCCTATGAATCCCACTCAAATAGGGGATGCATGATTAGATGATGGAGATCTGCTCAGCCTCACCTGACACCACACCCTAAACCCACTGCTCCACCCCTGCCCTGCAGCTGAGCCAGAAACCATACCCTGCCACAATGTTATATGTTGTGCAAACAACATATGTTACAAATTTTAAGAGTAGCTTTTTACATTGAAATGTGGTCAAAATAATTCTGTGTATAAGTGATTCTTGGTATAAGTGGCTGCAATGGTTCTTTTACTTCCCCCACTTTGAATTATAAATTGACCAATTTTAGGAAAAGTCATGAAATATCAGATGATGACATTTTATTTAAAGAGAGTTACATGATTTGTAAAATGCCAAAGAGTCAAAATAACCTGTAGTGGTGATGCAAACAGAGAAAAATAAACCATACAATGGTGATTTGAAAACTAAAGGAACGGTGAAAAGTAGACACCGCGTTGGGATTGTTTGTTTCCAAAAACAGCTTTCATACTCAAGAATAAAACTTGAACGCAAAATTGATTTTTTCTTCATGTGCCCATGCTTTGACTTCAGAGATTACACTGGGATTCGCATCAGCAGCAAGGAGTCAGTAACATAAAAGAAATGAAACCAAATTTGGGGGATTTAAAGAAGGAGAACATTACTGGAGCAGAAGATACTGACAGGCAGGCACTTTTATTTATTTGCAAGACAAACCTGTAACCCTTTTGAAAACTTTAATAATTGTAATAACAGAGTTTACATACATCACCTGCATGTAAAAGCAGGGTTAATACAACCAATGTGTTAATTGTTACAGTTATTGCTTTATATCCCAGAATGCTAACTAACCAACTAAGGTCATGTTTAAGTGGGAAAACATCTTTCACGAGGGGGAGGCCAGACTATCAGCACTGCATATTCATGAAAAGCTCGACTGACTGACTGTGACTGGTGATTATGAATTTGTCTACTTTCATCACATTCATTCTGGTGGAAGGCTACAAAGTATTAAGCCTATACAAAGTCTTTTCATGCACTCAGGAGGAAATGGAAGCAATAAAAGAAGCTAAACCAAATTTGTAGATAGCAAAGAGAAATTGTCAGAGGTGGATACAGGAGATCACTAGCCACTGGAGATAAGGAAAAACTCAATAATGGCGATATTATCCTTTAAGCTGATTACTAGCCCCCATGAGATGAACTGACCTAATCTGACAAAGAGATTTTGTGTGTTTACTTGGATGATGAGAAAGTTGCAGGTCTGATTCAGATATTTACTAGATCCAACAGAAGAAAGCAGTTCTTTTCTAAGAACTCCGGTCCTTTTATTAACCGGAGGTGAGCATCTGCCTGTTTCGCCTCCTCCTCCCTCTATTCTTTTCTGCAGCTCTGCTTTGATAACAATATCTGTGACATAAACTTTATAGAAGAATTTGGCTGTTTGATCAATGGAAATGAAAACGATACAGTTTGTAAGCCACACAGGCACTAGTCTGTGTTCGCAATTCTAAGAAATGAGATGAAGTCTCTCCTGCTGTGAAGCTCAGCGGGTAAGTCCAGCACAACAGTGAATCAAAAGTTGAGTAACACCACCAGCTGCAAATTCATGTCTTCACTCACTCAAAGAAAGTTTTATAACAAAATCTGGACTCCCACCTGTGGCGTGCACCAACCCAGTTTCCCAGAAATTACCTTTTCATAAATTCAATTACTTTTTCGCAACATAAGGTAACAGGTAGCATGTTTTTAGAGTTGACAATGATGCCACAGAGGCAAAAAATGAAAAGTTAGTGTCAGAGAAAGTTTGTAATTTTGTCTAAATGTAAATAAGATATCTTAATTTACCATTGTCTGCAATCCCTACTCTTAATTTCACTGCAGTTACTGAACTGACAACTTATTCAGCATCAGTACTACATAATTTTTACTCCAGCATCAGAGAACTGATTTTGTCAAACTTACACATACATCCACACTGAGCTGGACTATTAAAAAGGCACCAGAGCCACAGGGTTGATCTATCCATATAAAGAGAGCATGAGCAGTATAAAAGATATACATAGCTTCTGCTTGCTAAAGGGAAGCAGTGCAGAAGTGCCTATCACCCAGATAATTTTTAATGGCATGAAGGGGGCGACACTCTTTAGAAGTCCATGGGAAAACAGCTCTTGGCTTCCTTGCTCTGTCACTCAAGTAAACATTTTCCTGATTAGTTTCAGGTCTTGTTGAATAAATTATGAAGTTCAGTTTGTGACTTATGATCATTATAAGAGGCAGAAAGGAAGATTACCCAGTGATTGCTAACAACTTGTCGTCATTAACAAGTCGTTAGCCAATGAGCATGCAGTGTCCTGTTTGTCTGTGAGATCCACCGCTGGCTTGTTAAACCCTATATTTAATTGAAATATTACAAAGATACTATATCCTATATTGGAACAGGTAATTATTTGCTGTTTTGCTGGGAGTAGGACAACAATAAACTGATTGGTTCATTAGTAACATGACTGGGTAGAAATGAGTTTTAGGAGTAATGACAGGGAGAAAATCAAGCATTGCTTATTTCAGCAGGACAATACAAAGCTACAAAGAGCATGGGTCCTTACTAAAGCGAAAGGCTAAAGTGGGCTGTCTGATATCAAAGCTGGTTAAATTTTGAAAACATTTGACACTTTTAGATATAACATAGTGGTAAACAAGCCTCTTTTACAGCTTGTTGGAAACATGTTACTGGCAATATTTTCTATGCAGTTTAAATAATTTGAAAGGCATCTCTGGCTTGAATGTTATTGCCCCACATTATCTTTAGTAAGTATTAATCATTTTAATAAATTATAGCCCTTTTTAAAATGTACTTTCCCTAATACTCCATGGTACACCCAGATAACACATTCATTTAACAGCACTAACATACAGCAATACCAGTGATCCTCAAAGCTCCAGTTAAAACTATTACCACACAAATCTACGCCCTTAAGTATGATATTTTTCCCCACAGCATTAGATTTTAAAAAAAAAAGACAAAAGAAATTAAATATTCAATTGCAGCCCAAACTATTATGAAAACTCCAATCAGAGTCTAGAAGTAATATAGTAGTAGGATTTAACTAAAGCAGGGGGTTGTTCTGAGATGAATGACTGTGCAGACAAAAGCACACCAGGGGAGCAAAGCGGCCAGCAGCAATAATAACAGCTGCAGTATGTTCTGAATGCCGGAATCCCATACCAATGGATACAGCAGCTCATTTGCATGTTTGCAAGGTTTTGGGTCTGAGCGGTCAGGTGGCAAAGCAGACTCCCCTTTACACTAAAAATAACATCCAATTTATCTTAATTATGCAAGAAGATGCACTCAGCTGAAGTGCAGCTGAATCTGAAGAAGCATCTTAGTTTGTTTTTTTGTTTTTTTTTATTTTTGTTTTTAAAAATGTTTTACGTGGTTCAAATGTTGCCCCTCACCTTTTTTCCCCTTCAAGGAATATCCCCGCACAAGAAACGTCTGCATACATCCACACTGAGCTGCACTATTAAAAAGGCACCAGAGCCACAGGGTTGATCTATCCATATAAAGAGAGCATGAGCAGTATAAAAGATATACATAGCTTCTGCTTGCAAAAGGGAAGCAGTGCAGAAGTGCCTATCACCCAGATAATTTTTAATGGCATGAAGGGGGCGACACTCTTTGGGTTGTATAGAAGTCCATGGGAAAACAGCTCTTGGCTTCCTCGCTCTGTCACTCAAGTAAACATTTTCCTGATTACCGTATTTCCCGGACTACAAAGCGCACCTAAATATTAGCCGCACAAGCTAAAATCAGGGGAAAATCCTGTTTTGTACATACATTAGCCGCACCTGACCAAAAGCCGCAGGTGTTTCAATGTTGACTTATCATATGTAAGAGAATATGCACAAAGGGAATTGTCAGGAAAGAGATGGCTGTTTGGAGACATCACTTTTATTAATATTTTGAAAAACAAGTTATGGGTACATATTTGCACATGTAGTACATAACAGTAGCCTACAGCACACCAGAAAAATAGATTCGGACTACCTTTTAGGCTCAGGTGCAGTGACACAGCTTTAACAAGAAGAAAAGTCAGTCATTCACCACCATCTTTCTCTTCTTCCTGCGCACTAAAACCACCAAAGTCCTCTTCTCCAGTGTCGGATACAAACAGGCTCAGGATGGCTTCGTCATCCACTCTTCTTCTCTCCTTCGTTGTCACTTTCAAAACCAAAGAAATCCTCATTGTCAGTGTCAGAGTCGAACACCCTCAGAAGGGCCGTGGCGGTGTCCTCCTCTCCATCATGCAGCAGTCCAGCCCTTCAAAATCCGTTGGTGATCGTGGATGTTTTCACACTTTTCCACGCTGTCAGAATCCACCGGTGGAGTTGGGCATAACTTGCTTTTTGGGCATAACTTGCAAGTTTATCGCCGCTCATCATCCACGACTCCCGCTGAACGCGTACCGCTACTTTGAAGTTTGTTTTTCGCGCTACTTCGTACGGCACTACGTTGCCTGGCGGACGGACATGTGACTAACATACCACTCTTGAACCCCGATCCTTCCGCCAGGCAACGTAGTGCCGTACAACAGCGGAACACACAAAACAAATCGTCTTACGATATGACAAAAATCACGGACAATCCATAGAAAAGCCGCACCTGACTAAAAGCCGCAGGGTTCAAAGCTTGTGCAAAAAGTAGCGGCTTATAGCCCGACATTTACGGTAGTTTCAGGTCTTGTTTAATAAATTATGAAGTTCAGTTTATGATCATTATAAGAGGCAGAAAGGAAGATTACCCAGTGATTGCTAACAACTTGTCGTCATTAACAAGTCGTTAGCCAATGAGCATGCAGTGTCCTCTGTTTGTCCGTGAGATCCACCGCTGGCTTGTTAAACCCTATGTTTAATTGAAATAGTACAAAGATACTATATCCTATAATATACTGTCTCACCTTTTTTCCCCCTCAAGGAATATCCCCGCACAAGAAACGTCTGCATACATACAGCACTGCTTCAGACAGCAGGTCTGCTAAGGAAAATCAATTTTACATCTCAACATGATTTTCTAGAACATTTTTCTGTAAGAATATAAGCCAACCTCAATTCACATTTATTGACAAGAAATTACATTAGAGGTATACCAATAAAGCAAATAAGTGTGGATCTACTGTCTGCAACGCAGATCTTATTTTTATATAAGACAAAACCTGATGATACCGACGACAGCTCTAAACTTTACCCATGTGACTGCATAGAGGATGCAAATATCTGTATAATGGGTGGTTTCTCAGTTTGGCTTTAAATGCAATCTAAGATATGATATGCTTAAAAGCAACAAAAACCTTCTTATTAACTTTCTTGCAGAGGGGTGGATGAAAAATCTGTGTTAAACCCCTACGTGTCCATATAGCCAGAGGCAGGCTAGCTCAGCTTTGCATAAAACAGTTAGACTAACTCAGCCCAAAGCTAACAAAATCCTCCTACCAGCACATATAAAGTTCAGACTACTTGGTTTAAAACAGCAGAGTAAAAATGACACATTGCGGATTCATGGCAGGTATTCAGTTTTTAATTTTAAGGTGTTTTATATTGTAAGTTATAGATCCTGCAATATTACTGTGCTGGTCTGATTGTTTCCCCTCCGTTTTGTCTTTTACATAATTAACAATGAGTGAAATTTAGGGGCAATCATTGTCATCATAGCTGGAGAAACAACAGCTGCAATTAAATTTTTCACTCGATATGCATAGACACATTTGTTCTAATAATTATTCACTGAAAATCCCAATTAAAGCCGTGAAAGCAGCACTCTTTATGTACTTACAATTAACTTCCTGAAGCTGCTGTAGGTTTTTATGACACCATATTTAAAAATCAATAAGGAAGTATTAACAAGGACCCATAATAGCAGACACCCTAAACGGTTCGGTAGTGTTGCAAAGAAATATATGTGCATCGTTAAGTGGACATTATAATGCTATATAGTAACTCTTTGAACACTCACAGAAAAGCAGCTGAGTAAATGAGCGGGGAAGAGACTACATATCGTCAGTGTCCCACTTCAAGAGCTAATGTGGGGCACAAAACACACAGAAAAAGAAAGAGTGAGGAGAGCAGGACCACAAAACTCTAGCTACACTCGCTTTTTTTAACATAAACTATGCCCAATAACGACTATTTATCAGGTTATTACTGCCATTATATCAAGATGCAAGTGTTGTGAAACAAATCACATGTTCATGTACTGGGCACCTCAGCCATGTGTTTGTACACCACTTTGCATTATCATTAGTTATTATTAATCTTTGGTTCTCTTGCACAGTGTGTCTTTTCTCCAGTTTCCTCCCCTCACCCCCAGTCCCTCAGCCTGAGGTAAAAGGGAGTTTTTCCTTCCCACTCTCATAATGGGTCGTCTGATTGTTGGGGTTTTCTTTGTATTATTATCCTGTTGGTCTTTTACAATATAAAGTGCCTTGATGTGATTTGTTGTCGTGATTTGGCACTGCATGCCTGCTGCTATGCAACAATTCCATGTTTTGCATCTTCCACAGTGACAGTTCAGTGTGGTGCTGCTGCGATGTATTAATGACTTATCATCAGGATGTGTCAAAGCTGTGTTAGCTGAACAGTTCCATACATGCTTTTACTTGTTGAGACAACTGTTGAGCAGAAGCTGCTGCAGAAGGAGGTATCTGGATTGAGATTGATGGAGGCTGAGTTTGAGCTAAACGTGTTCTGTGCTGCTCATGATATTCAGACTCATATTAAAAGTAGCTGGCGGAGATTTGGCTTTTGTTCCTTTGTTCCAAGCTGTGCACTGAGTGAAGGAGGACAGGCTGCTTAGGCATTTGTTAAATTATGAAAATGCCATTGTAAAAATCTGACCTGTTATCAAATGCTGATCGAGCAGCAAGAAATTGGAGTAATTTATATATATTTTAATGTAGCTTATTCTGATATTCAAAAGAGTATTTATTGGCCTATTGTCCTGCCCACCATGAAGATGATTTAAAATAATGAAAAAAAGTGAGAAGTTGGGGTAATTCCTTACTTAAACTTTTTCTTGTACTATACAGGAGGTAAATTGCATCCTTTTTTGCATCTCTTTAAAAGGCAAGCTCACTCGCCACTTTAGTCAGCTTGAGCCAATATCTAAATCTAGATCCATCTGATCTAGCTAGAGAAGAGCAACTAGATGAGCTAGAGGAAGTTTACAAAAATGTTCTTGTGCAGCCACCTTTTTATCTGGCTCCTTCTGGGTCTCCCTCACACTCCACTTTCTATAGTGTACAAAAGTTCGGCTCTCTGTTGCTTGCCCATAACCACCATGCAGGTTTCCCAAGGTATGCGACTGGGGCTCTGTCCGCCACCTTCTTTACTCTCACAGAGGCTGCTTTTGCAAGACTGGCTATACAAAAACACCCCCTAGCCATGCCCAAACTCCCAGCCAGACAACCATATTCAGTAAATGCACGATATGTGTTATGTTTCTGAATAATCGTAGTAAATAAGCAACATAACAATAGCAACCAAAAAACGTGTGATTACGACTTTTGCTATAATTAAGCAGTCTTCCTCTGGGCACTTGGAGGGTGCATCATCTGCCACATTTTGCCCTTTAACAATGACCAGGATTGCCACAAAAGCTGACAGGCTCTTGATTTGCTTCTTTTCCACCTTTACCCAAATTTCATGAAATTTGGCTCTGCAGTTTTTACATAACCTTGATCACAAATACTTAAATAAATGGAAAACATACCTCTGCTTTGGCTCTTGCTTTAGTGGAGGAATGACACTGGTACGCTTCTTGAAGTGCTACATCATGCCACAGGCCGGACAGGGGCTCTGGTCAGTGTAGAGGGGAAGATGAATGGCTCCAAACACCAAGTTGTTTGAGGCGACAATCTGCTGCCCTCTGGAAGAAAAATACACTGCTAATGTCAAAGAAGAATTTCATCTTTCAACTTGACAACAACCCAAAGAACACAGTCAAGTCAACCACCCAGTCAGCCTAAAGGATGTCTTTTTCCTGGATCCCTCCATTTGTACAAACTCTGTGGACAGAACCAAAAAGAAAACTGCGTATAGGCTCATGAGCTGAAGACACAAATGTGGGACAATTTCTAAATCAGATTACTCGGGTGGTAGAAATCTTTTCAAAACAGTCATACCTATTATCAAAGCAAAAATTACGGGATGTTCAGCATTACGCAACGATGGAGGTTTTGCTTCCCCTTTTTTAATACATTGCCCGAAATTAGCTGCTTCTCATTTCTACCTTTGGCTCTATTATTTCAGCATATCCAAAGGAAAATGGAAAAATCAGCTTTGATTTAATAGGGTTTCATTCCAGCCTACAAGGCAATAAATACTAGAAAATTAGAAAGAGTCTGTACATTTCTGATATCCCTGGTATACCCATGCAGAAGCCAGCCAGATGTACTTCCAATACTGATTACAGAACTGAAGACAGTAATTATTCATAACCATTTCAGAAGCCAACTAGCATGTCTGTGTTGCTCTGATGAAGACTGGTGCCCATTCTCCTCCATTTCAAGGATTTCTCGAACGAAACATTAATAAGCTCGACTGCAAAGTGTTCAGAAAATAAAAGTTCTAAAATTATAAGACAGTTATGAGCACTAATAAACTCTCAGTAAACTCTCAGTAAAACGAATGCTGATAAAGTGACACAAATTAGTTGTGTATGATTTGTATGCTGTAAATGAAGGTGTAGCTTTTGGTAGTCCAAATGTCCCGATTTAGAAAAACTGGCCCAGTACAAATGTTCAACATAACAATTTTTCTGTTAGCCACAACTATTGCGCTTTACTATAGTCAACCAATTCTGATTGGTTATTATTGGTTATTATTGTTTGAGGGATGTCTGTTTGACTGACAGGTGTACCGACACAGGGAGCTGGAGCTGATAGCTGTCTACTGGGCCTCATCTGGTCACTCAAGTTGTGGACCAAAAGCACTCATGTTGAGGCAAAGTCCAAATCCGGTGTATGACATCCAAAGGCTATGTCCATCTATTATATATACAGTGTAGCCTGTTGAAAAGGCACATATACAGAGTATATTGGTCCAACTGTATTTATTCACAATGTATCTTGTTGTGAAATAAGAAAATCAATGCAGAGCCTGTGCATAAACACGATATAATCCATGCTGGTTTACACTTTCAAAGGTTACATCAAATCAGTGTGTATGAAACTCAACGATTACACATGAGGTGTTTCAACTGCTATACTGGGATTAACTGAATTGCAATTTGCTTTAGTTTCAAAGCTGTTTTCATCAGAGATAGCTGCACCCAGTCACAAGGTTCAGAAAACCCACCACTCGCTATCTACCCAGCATCAAATGACAGTCTCATTAGTAACATGCTGGGCAACAGTGGTGATTACTGCACAGTAAAAGGACCGATTCCCTTCCCTGAGGTGTTAGCACTGACACAGAGCTTAAAGGCGAAAGGATATTGGACTTGCAATTACAAGTTACCACAAACATGACTGCAAATAAATGGTAATAATACCCTGTAGATGTCATTGTCTTACAAATTCACTTGTTGTTGCTGTCTATGCAACGTTTGAGCAACATTAAGATTAACTTAGTTTACCTTGAAGACTGGAGGGGGACAGCAATACAGCAGGGTTATTTCTAAAAGCTGCCAACCATCCCTTTGACAGGGTAACTTATTGCCTGTCTTTCAGCCCTTGCACTGAAGTAAGCTAACTTCTTCATCTCCATATTTATAGTCACAGGCAAGAATTCCCAATGTCACACCAATGAGATAAGAGGGTTTTCCATCCATCCATTCGTCGATCCATCCTCCTGTGCATATTCCAATTCAGGTATTTTTGGCATAGCAAAAATCTCTGTTTTTCACTCCACTGGTCCAGCTTGTATCATAATAAGCTCCTCATTACGAACCTAAATCTCAAATTTGGCTTGTCTCAGGTATTCTAAGTGCTCTGGCAGTTAAGCAAACAGGAGTATTTACATTTCTCCCACCTCATTATTCCTGAGATGACCTCCAGAGCAAAGTAAAGCTACAGTGGGCCCAGTCTAGGAGAAGTCCTTTCCATTGAGCCAAAGTGCAGAGTTACAGTGTTGCTGTTTTTCATAGTATGTTTAATTAATGAAGTGTTATTAACGGTGGTTGCAGTGAAGCATTAGGGGAAGTAATGATTTCACTATCAGTAATTATAGCAGTGATAGGCCTGTTTATTCCAATTAGTCTTCATATGGCAGTAATTTGCTGTTTTTGTTATTCTTTATGGTTTGTCGATTTTTATACATATATATTAAATGGACTCTTGCAACTTAGTTAAGACTAATTGTTGCTGGTGCTTAATATCCTGCTGATAATAACTCACTTTCTCATCGATGACGTGCTTCATATAATATACTGATATGCAGAATTCGTAGGCTGCTATCATAAAGCACACGCTGCCAAAGCTCTGCGCCTAAACACAACATTTCCTGGAAAAATAAACAGAAAAAACAACAATTCAAACACATCCACATCATCCCCAGCTCTGTTGTAGAGCGTTAACGTTTTTTGCCTACAGCTGCAAACACAACGCAGCTCCAAAGCGTTTTTTAAGCGCTTCTTCTATTGCTCCATCCATCAAGATATGGCACATTGTCTAAATCCGCTTTACATCTCAAATTCCCATTGTGATCAAAGAACAAAGGCATGACACATTCGGGTATTACTGTTAACCCTAGATGCTGGAGCTGCAAGACAAAAACAAAGCTTTTGACTTTGTGGCACAAAAAGACAGAGGTCTTTTGTCCTCCGGAGCACGGCGACGCTAGGCACGTTTTGCTTGAGTCATACACAGGTCACACTTCCTTGGCCTCTTCTACAGACTTTATGATTGGGCATTGTGATTGCTGCAGATTTGGACCAGTTAGTCAAGATTAATGGGGGTCAAAGATGGATTTTCTCCCATGGCAGAGACGCATCATGACTCTCAATCACGCGTGGGAAAAAAAAATCTCACACTATTCCAGCTTACTCTGTGGGATCCTGGTGTGAGTTTCCAGCACGCTGTGAAAAGCAGCAGCATTTCTCTCTTGATTGAATCGCCGCCTTTTCTCCGCAGATTTTACCTCCACGTTGCAACTGCACTGAATTAAAAATTTAGAATGTGGCTTTAATTGATTTGAACATTCATATTTCCCCCGCAAAGAGCAAAACCGACTTAATTACACAATTGTTCTCTTATCTGCTCTGTACTCTGTGGACAGAACCTCTCTGATGCCAGCTATTGTTCAGTCACAGGATGAACTTATTTTTCCTCTGTAAGGCACAGGTAAACAAACCCTGCACAGGCTGCGCTTGGTGTTGATGTGCTGCCACCTCACATCGCCTGAAGTGTTAGAAATCCGAAACAAAGAGGTGTGATGTGTGACGACGAGTGTATCAAAAGATTACACTAATTTTTCAGAACCTTTCTTTCATGCCGGCTTCCAAAAAAAAAAAGAAAAGAAAAAAAAAAGGCTTGCTCAGCTACGTAGCATGAAATAACCTTTTGCAGCTGTTTTTCAGCTTCGCCATTTCAGCAAAGTTGTCCTGATATGGTGCCCACCCTCTTCCCCTCTCCTCTATCTGTCTGTCTCCGCTGTCTGCCTTCGTTTAAGAGGCCACAGCTACATAATGCCAAGGCCAGCGGCTTTGCTGGGAGCACCTGGTGAGTTAAAGGCTGGGCCAGGTGGTACACAGCTTTGACTGCCAATTAGTGCGGTGACCATGTGAGAGCTGCCCGAGATAACTTCTAATTAACGACGGACCTCCGAGGCATAACAATTAGCCTTTCCTTCAAATAAATCCACAAAAAACGTATCCACGTGTCAAGCCCACTAACTAAATTACTTTGTGCTGGCAAATAAAACCCATGAAGACAAAACAGCAGTTAAAGTTAAGTAGAAAGTAGCTGCAAATGACAGCCTGTATATCATAGTGACTTACTGTTGATACGTATTGTAACAGTAAGTCTCTATTAAAGAAGAGAATGAAGGCATTTTCCCTGACAAGGTCATAGATACTGCGGTGCTGTCAACAGGACTATAAGTAGAATGAAAGGAAGCAAAGATGCTTTACATTGAGGACGACACTGAAGTAGGCATGCACGCTTTCAGACTAACTGATTGGACCAGAAAATGATTAGACAGCACTGGAACAATTTGTGTAGACAATGACAAGATGAAAGTCAAGGACGAGGCACGTGCGTCCATGGGAAAGACAATGAAAAAAATCACAGGAAGAACTCCCGAGTACGCCGCTGTGATATGGAGATGTATGGTTATGTCGCTGGGAGGAAACATCTGCCTGCACGATACAGTATGGCTTTACATAATGCATCAGCTGTGGGCTCCCTTCCTCTGCTCCTCCAAAGGCACCTGCCAATAAGCATTATCAAACAAGCAGTCGCGGATAAAAAGCCACGCTGTAATTTTGACAAGCCTAATTGCAGGACTGATGTGCAGTCTCGATGTTGTTGATTGCACTCGGGAAAGATTACGGCAGCAATCACAGGAACGGCTCGCTTTGTTGCCGCATTCAAATTGTCATTTTGTAATCGTCTGTGATTAAAACCTCAGAGGG
>NW_024582701.1:64793-83860 GCF_018398535.1 Haplochromis burtoni | reverse complement strand
AGCCTAGGTGCTTTTTTGGAGATTCGCTCATACAGTAAACTCCAATCCATTCTCCACATGTTGCCAGACTACAAGAAGCCTGTTTATCCTGGAGAATGGTGCTGAGGTGTTTCTTGGAAAATAGCCAGGACTGCTAAGTGGAAACAGAGGGCAAATCAAAAAGCCGGGGAGAAGTCCGAAGGGAATACTATGAAGGAAAAAGACTGTGTGACAGAGCACAGAAGCCTGAACAAAAGACACTAACTATTAGTGAAATACCCTTGTACAGGCTGCAGATGCATGTGGACCACCACCCCGGGGAACTGGAAACATTTTTTGCTGTTGCTGCTGCTGCTGCACTCGCGGTCCCAGACCTTGCTCTAAAGCTGTGTACTTAAAGGGCCTGATTGGGTTTGTGGTGAGCCACGGGGATTCCTCTGTCTGGAGCGGAGACTCTGAATGCCAGAGCTGAATAACTGATTACAGTAAAGCCTTCACTGACTTAGCACAGCCTTTACACCACGGCAGCTTAAGCTGGAAATACCTCGCAGGAAAGATCTGAAAACAAAACTGGAAGTCAGATTGTTAGAGAAACTTACTCAAACTTTGAACGAGCTGTTAGGCGTGCTCGTGGAACGCTATACGTTATACCACGGCGTGCTTTGAAGTAGAAAGAGCAGCACACGAGTGCGGCTGCAGTTTCGTCAGACTTTTTGCTTGCAGCGTGTCTTCATCTGGCTGGCAGCTGGTGAGAGGCTGCCATGATTCACTGTGACTCATTGCCTCTTCCATGCACCGTTGTTGAAAGGAGCTCACAAAGGACTTTTCATTCTGAAGAATCATACCTTTCTTTTAAATTAAAAGACGCACATTAAGATGAGACGGCCGACACCCAGAGCTGTCCGAAGTACATATTATCAGAATAACACACATTTCTCTCCAAATAGCCCCACTATCTTATACGGCGTAACAAATGGCAATTGCTTATGGCAACCACATTTTCTAGATATAATTGGGTTCCTTGATAACGGATGCCACCAAAAGCAACCCATCTCCATCTCTGCCACCCTCCTTTCTAAATGCTGCAGCACGGTCCCCCACCCACCCACCCCAAGGTCACACCATCCAGTCTGATTGGAGACATGATGAGGAACTGGCTGAGCTAATGGGTTCTACTTGCTTATTATTTATAATGGCAAGGAGAGGTTTCAGGAGAAAATTAACCAGCCTGCTGGCAGACGCCTTCATTAGTAAATGAGGTGACGTCTCGTGCAAAATACAGATCATTACAAAACTCATAAACCTGGAGTTTATGAACACTGGGATATTAAGCATACAATGGAACCCGGAGTGATTAATGTTTACAACAAACTGAAAGGATTTCTGACAGCGAACATTGTTGCTTTAACTTAATGAGGCTGCTTGCAGCATCCCCCAGACAGCTCCTGAAATGTACTCAGCACAGACCTGTTTCCCTTTCAGTAGATATTGACAGTCATTGATACCAACACTGGTATCGGACTAATACTGGCATGATAGGATCGATACTTTGTTGTTTCGATACTGTAAGTTCAGTATATAGCCCGACTGAATTGTGTTAAACATATACCTTAAACGTTTTTGCATTTACTCTCGTGGTTATTTTATTCATAGCCTAGAGCACATTTAAACAACAGCAGTTAACCATAAGTACTTTAGAAACAGCTACATTTAAATTCTAGGTCTCCAAAAACACACACAGTTTGAAAATACACGGAAAGTTGACAAAGCTGACCCATGACACGAAGCTCTCGCCTACATAAGCTGCCTTAACAAGTTAAAAAGTATCAGTATAGTCAGTACTGACCCTCTTGGTACCTTTTTGGCACTGCTACTGTAAATTCAACAGTTACCCTGAACGCAGTGAATGGTCCATGCAGCATATCTCTGCCTTCTTTGGATGCTTTGATGGGATAAGAGTATAAGAGGATGAGTTTGTCCTTTTGGTCATTTTTCTCTTAAATCTCGAAGAACAAAAATGTGGGAAATCCAATCCAGTCCTCAAAGAGAATAAGTTGTTTTTCTCAACATGACCCTCCAGTGCGAGCTGTTTCCTTTATTAAGAGATATTTACACAAAGAGAGTGAAATATGATTTACGGCCACTGATAACTGTTCTCCTAACTGTGCACATTTCAGCATGACACTTTCTCAACATTAGAAAGCATGCATCTCTTTTCTCTCAGTGCGCAACTGAATAATTGTGCAGATTTTTTATTTTTGTTGCAGCAGAAAGTTGCAGCGCAACACCTTCTCAGCCGCACTTTAAAATACTTTAAAAACCTGCACGCGCGCCGCTCACTGTAAGGCACCTAAGCTTAAAAGCTATACGTAGAATAGGACGTGATTATTACCGCAGTCCACACAGTTAGAGCCACGCGCGGTGATCCCACACTCACCTAAAGTCAGTCCCCGGAGCTGCGGGCGAAGTCCCTTTATTCCCGCGCGGAGTGACGGCGGCTTCAGCTTCAGCTCCACAAACAACGGAATAATGCAAATCAGCCACAAGCTACAGCTCCAAAGGTCCAATTTAAAGGAGCAGGGAGGAAGAGGGGGGGATAGCGCCAAACTGGCAACCTCGCACCGTTGCCTGTTTGAATGTGACAGCGCTGGGAGGAGGTTTACTCCCCCCCTCCTGGAACAAGCGGCACATCCGTGCGTTTTTGCTTTTCTTTGGGGGGGGGGTTCAGTTTGTTTCCGTGAAGGAGGGAAGGCTGGAAACAGGTTTTCTCACGTAAACGGGCTACACGTTACTCTCTCCCAGGCAGTGAGGAGCATGCATTTTAATTCCTGAGCGCTGACCATGAGGGGCACAGCGCTGCTACGCCCCTCAGCATCCTCACTCGCACACACTTGCATCAGGATGTTTTTATTTTTTCTTCCTTTCCCTTCCTTTGGCATGCGTGACCGGGTCCTGGTGTTAGCCCGCAGCTCGGTGCCGCAGGAATCACCAAGCGCTTATAAAGTGATAAAGAATTTATTTCATCAATTTATGGGTCTTTTTTCATCATTCTCTCTCACTCATTCCTTTTCCTCTATTAAAATAAATATATAAATAAATGCAAGGGTAAATGACAAGCTCATCCCCAGTTAATATCTGCCGAGAATCTTTAAGGTTAAAACTTTGGAAAGCTTCCAATGAATTTTGCTTACAAGACCAGTACGGCTGATTTCCATACTGTACTGTAAGTGCTGCTGACTAATAGGATAATAGAGGTGACTGGTAGCTTAACTGCAGTGAGTTTAAGCAGGGTGAATTCACCCAAGCTGAAGTTCACTCAGCCATAATAGCCTCAGGCCTGCAGAGACCTGTTAGTTTTTCATGCCCTTGGCTAAGGTGACTGCATACCCTCACACCCTCAGGCCATAGGAAATATTTACTGTCATTGGGTTTCATTGAAAGTGTCTGGAATTATTTTTGCAGCAACCTTTGTCAGATCCATTGAGTCAGCCGAATCATATTTCAAGGCCTGCAATGTGAACTCACAGTGTGAAGAAATATGTGGCAAATAAGTTATTGATACTTTTTTTAAAGCATACAAAAAATTAGGTGTAACTAGAAGGAAAAACTGTATTTTAATGGTTAGAAATTGAAATACATGAGGTTAAAAGGAAGCACATTGCTTGCTTAATCAAAGCCAAGACTACGTCTTTTATAAGTGAAGCCTCGCCTGTAGTTCTGTGGCATGCCCTGCATGAGTTCTGAGCCCAGAGGCCCTGAAAGCTGCTGTTTGAATGCAGATAAGTTCATCATTTGATAGAACATTTCCTTTCTGGTTTCAGAGCTGCATGCTGTCTTAGGCTCAACAGATGGTTGGGCACTTGGCTAGATGGGGACTTGACGGGCCAGCTGAACATACACGGTGGAATGATGGCTTCTAGCAGAGAGAGCGTGTGTGTGCAGGGGGGCTGGTGGGAATGGAGTTTGTGAAGAGTGAGGGAGGAGGTGCAGATAATGTGGTTAGGCTGGAAGCTGGGCAGTAGGAATGGAGTCCCATTTAGAGCGATGTCCCATAATATCTTTTTCTCTCTCTTTTTGTCTTTTTTTCCCTGCTCTGGGCAACATCTCTGGTTGTGATGGAGGATGTGGTTTCCTTTGTTGCCATGGGGTTTAGGACCAAATCTACTGGCTTATAATACTGCGTTTAAAATATTGAAGATACTCATTGTGGTTGTTGTATTTCCTTGACCTTCAATATTTAACCAAGGGTGACAAACATTTGGCCCGTAGGCCAGAACTGGTCCCTCAGACACACAAAAGGTCCTGGTCACATTAGCAGTAATACACAGTCATGCAAATGAAAGAAAAGTTATAATTATTTCTCAACCTTGATTAAAATAATTTTTTTTAACAAGTTTGGAAATCCATTGTAATCTTAATATTGTAGTTCACATAATGAGACAAAGGGAATATGAATAAACGATTATCATCCAGTGGTTTCTAAATATACTGACTTCATTATATAAAACTTTGGCAATGTGTCACAGATTAGTAGGCAGAGGACTCACTCGCAGGTCTCTGAAGTTTAGAGAGAAGGTGAGGGTTTATTTGCAATGTGACACCAAGTGAGAATATATACATATATACAGTGGAATAGATAACACGGGGCTCCAGGGAGTAGGGCGGGGTCCGAAGGGAAGGTCCAAGACGGGGGTACACACACGCTCTTCTTCCACTTGATCCGTAACTCAAAAATGTCCACACTAAGAAGCTCACGCTCACTCACACACATCCACAGAAATCCAGACGGCAGGGAAGACGGGCAGGGAGTCTAGAAGACCTGTACACAGAGGAAAAAACAAAGTCAGGAGGAAACTCTAGGGGATCAAAGGAACACTTTCATAGGCAACGCTACACTGACACTTGGTAATGTGACGATCCAGCGAGGAAGCAGCCTCTCTTGCCATCTTAAGTAGTCTGCCAGGATTAGTGTGAATGAGCCACAGGTGTGTGTTCAGGGTGGGTTCAGAGGCGGGGAACCAAGGTCCAGTTCCGCCCTGGTGGGAGAGGTTAAGACAAAAAATACACACACCACGACCTCTCCAGATCTTGAGAACCATGACACAATGTGTAATATGAACATTTATCTTTGTAATTTTTTTCTTTAATAAGACAAAAATAATTAAAAGTAAATTAAGATGTATTATTGCATTGGTGCTCCATCCCCATCTGCAAAATAGCAAGACTCTGGACCTCCTATAGCAGGTCAGCACTTCCAGTATCTAGTGTGTAAGTGTGTGAGGATGCACAACACCCACTTTTTAGAGAACTTTCTAGAACTGGTGAGGTTAAAAGGCCCTATGTAAGTGCAGAGCATTTACCTTTTTTACACCAGATATTTTGGCATATCATAGCAGGGAAAGCTGAAGTATCTGCTGTGAGTCCTATTTCATTCTACTTTGAATGTAACTCAAAATCAAGCAGTCTGTAGTACTGTTCAAGATTGCTTTTTTGTTCTTGTAATTTTAGAATTCATCTTGGCACCAATCAACAGTATTTTTAATTAACTAGTCAGTTTGTTCTCTTAGATGTTTATTGTATTGAACAGTCAGGAGATAGTTGAGGACAGCTTTACTACTCACTTTAAATGGAAAAACACACATTCTTGCAAACATTAAAATAAAAGACTAGCAGCAATCTATACAATTTCAAAACCAAAATGTGATCAATTAACAGTCAAGGGAAATGGCTTATTATATACATATATATGTATTAACTACAGGCTAATAATACAATAGCTACTACCTACACACAAAGATGTATAGCTAGAGCTTTACATTCCCTAGGCATACTGTATAAAGGTGAGTGACTCAATAAAATAATAGTCTTATTATTGAAGTCGTTTATTCTTTTGAGCATATGACTCTTGGGGAAAGGGGATAAAAAATATTCTGCTTCTACATATCCCTTTTAGTTCTTAAGCTTGAACTCCAGCTTCAGGGTCCGAAAATGAGTTTTGTTAAAGGGGGGATAATGCAGACCTTCCTTTGATGTGGCTCTAACATTAACGTCCCAATTCCTTTGCTGATCGGCAGTCCTGATCTGCAGAGAGGGCCGGGGGTGTCAGCCTGTCACAAGACACTGTGTGTTGGTAATTGTGTTTGAAGGTGTGAGTTGTGAAGGTATAAATTCATGTGGATACCCACCAGTGGTCACACGCCTCACTCTTCTAACCACTGGTGTGTTTTAAATTTAGAAAAAGCTCATGTTTCTTTTTTCCCCTTCTTGATAGGAGAGCTAATGAAACCTAAAGTGTGTAGCCATGTGTTTGGGTTTGTTGATCAAAGAAAAAGCTTGGGCTGCCTGTCACCCCTTTTTGATTGTTATTTGCATATTTAATGTTGATGATGTAATAACCTTGAACCCAACAAAGTTAGTGCATTTAGCTAATGCTTCTGGCTCTAAAAGTATGCTTGGTTCTGGCTGTCGATAAATGTATTATCTGAAAATGCTAAGCTAAGTATACAAAACTACAGTGTTGGGTAAGTTACTTTAAATTAGTAACTTAGTTACATTACTAGTTACTTCTATCAAAAGTAAATCAGTTACTTCAAATTAGTCGTTACTTTCAAAGTAACTAGTTACTAGGGAAAGTAACTTTGGCTTTACTCAGAATTCTCTTCTTAATGTGTTAGCACTATCCTGCCACAACTGCACTGTGCCACCTACCAATAGAAGGGAAAAAATAATGTGCATATTTCCACGAGAGAAATCCCACGCCTGGACTGTCATCAACTGCCGCTATGATTCTAACCTACATCACAGCGTCATGTGCGCTTTTTACATCCAACAGGAAAACTGCAGTTGTGGTGCTTTCGATTGTACTCAGAGCTTGGAAATTCTGCCTTCCGTGTAGGAAGATGTAGGTAACACCAGACTGCAGATGAGCTGCATACTGGACTGGGACAAAAAATCGGCCTGGGCATTTTGACTAGAGACCGGCCCGCCATTATAGGAAAAACCATAAAGCCTTTGAACGAAAACAAACGCTGTTGTGACAGTGATGTACACTGTCTTGTCGTATTAAAAAAAAAGGATCCTGGTGTTATTTGTCTCTCAGAAACAGTTCATAACTTCCCTTCAACTCATTCATGTCACCTAAAAGGTAAACCTGTTTCTCCATCACAGCTCTTATGATTCATACGGAGCCCCGCAGGAGACATGGGAGAAAAAAAACCAATTAAGATGGACTTTTGCAAGATCTCGCAAAACTAACTCGGGATCTCGCAAAACTTTTGCGAGATCTCGCAAAAGTCCGTCTTAATTTTTTTTCTCCCATGTCCCCTGCGGGGCTCCGTAGATTCAGTAAGGACATCTCCTGGTTTTATCTTCATGTTTCCCTCTCACCAGAAAACCAAACCGATATTATGACCAGCAGCTTTTACGGCCCTGGCTCCAGCAAACATCAGCTGATAGTAGAAGGTAATGTTAAATAAATTCTAACAACAGCTGACCAAGCTTAAACATGCTGCTGTTGTTTAACGCGACCTCCCCTGGTTTCTTCTTTCTGGCGCAAAGTGAAAACAAAAATAAACAAACAAGAGAGACGGGACTTAGGACAGAAAAGCCGATCAGCTGATCATTGATCAGCTTCATGATTGAAGTAGCAACAGGAGAGGGAGGGGGAGAGAATGAGAGAAGAAGAGACAGCTGCAGCGTAAAGACACAGAATAACTCCAGCTTTGTGTCTTTTTTTCATTGTAGCTGAAGTATGGGCCAAATTGCATTCCTTTTCACCTCAATATGAAATATTTTCTCTGAATATGGGACGATTATGTTTTTTACAGGACGGTTGGCAACTCTTATAACTAACCTTACGAATAAAATAAAGTTCACTATCAGTAACATCATAGCACCCGCCCAGCAGTATATAAACTCCGTCATGCTAGCTAGTACGCAGTATGAGTGATTGTAACTGACTGTAAAAAGTCAGCATAACGAAAATAAACTACACACACCATCGGCCCACCGAGTCCAGCTATGGCTGCATATGTGTTTAGTAGTAATTTCATTTTGTAGAGGGCTAGCAAAACAACCGTTTTCAAGGGCATGGCCATATTGGAATCCCGACTTCTCTGACAAGGCTAACCAGAACGCCGTTTACTCGAGTGTGACATTATTCCCAGGTCCGTGTTCCGATTTCGAGGTAAGTCAAACGCAACACACAAAGTAACGAATAACGACCCTATCTAAATCCCAGTAACGATTAACGCGTTCCTGATTTCGGCATAATAACTAGTTACCATGGTCGTTACCACAATAATAACGTAGTTGCTGTGATGTGTTACACAATAACGCGTTAGTCCCACTGCAAAACAATACCTATTTTTCAGTTCTTATAGCCTACTCCTGTTAGTAGTTACCTTTCCATGTAGTTGTCAGTTATATACAGCAACACTTGGGTGAATTTTGATAACCTATATAGGGTGGTCACCAAAATGTACAGTTACTGAAAATAATGACTAGCAACGTTAAGCAGTTCCTGAAAAAAACTGTAACTGTTGTTGTTAGCTAGCTAATAATAATATGATGCAGTTTATTTTTAAAGCACGTGTCAAAGTCAGCATTAAAAAGTAAGTGGAAATGAAAAATAAATCACAAATCAGTTGAAATAGGTCACTCAAGATTCATGTGGGGCAACATGGTGGCATGGTGATTTGCACTGTTGCCTCGCATCAAGAACATCCTGAGTTTAAAGCCATCATTTGGCCATTGCTTCTCTGTACGGGGTTTGCATGTTCTCCCCATTCCTGCGTGGGATCTTTCTGGGTACTCCAGCTTCAGCTTCAGTTTTATTTGTCATATGGAAGTTAGCACAGGGTCAACATTGCAATGAAATGTATTTAAATGTTCTGCTTTTCCCCAACAGCAGATAGAAAGGCGTCATGGCTACGCCGTCATCAATCACAAGCTGTTTTTTCCTACAGTCCAAAAACATACAGTTATTCACATTAGGTTAATTTACTTAGATTAATATGTATGAATGATATCAGGCTCTCTGTGTTAGCCATGTGACAGACTGGTGGCTGGGGCCAAAATAGTGTCCATTTAGGGTTGGAAGGCTACAGCGTTTCACTTTTCAACTACTGTTAGTAAACCACCTGAAATCATTAATCCAGACTTTCTCTGTTTCCATTTTGGAAAACCTCAACATACACAACCCTCTAGACTGTTACTAGTAATAGAAGCAATGTATATATGCTTGCTAAGATATAATTAGACCATCACTGATTAAACAGGACCTTAGTAATCTGTAAATTGAAGCTATATGTCTTCACTGCAAAAGTAGAAAACATAAAAGCAGCCACAAACTAAATAAATAAATGAATAAATAATTAACTCGTTCATTTTTTGATTGACAGCATGCCTTTGTCCCCAGGTCATGAAATTTTAATGTATGGGATAATGTCAGCTGGTAATTACAAAAAAAAGGCGGCAAGATTGGATTTGTGCACTCTCTGCAGTGCCGCCAGTGTTACTCTGAAGGCCGGGTACAGGGCAATCAATACTGTGAACATTCACAATTCTCCTCAAATGCTACCCTGGAGTTGTTCAATTAACAATGAATGGTAGATGGATTTTGTGGTTTCAAATGTTGTCAGGATTTGTGCCTTCAAAAAAGCTTTAAATTCTATTGAATCTGTCAGTTTTAAATTAGGAAGAGTGTTTGCTGGAGAAACAGCTTACAGTCAGCATTTTCCTTTTCATTTTATTTTGTCATTAGACATCTTAGATTAGAAACCAAGACAATATATTTTTGTTGCCTTGACTCATTAATGCTGTGTCTCAAGAAGTACAGCTGGGTTAAGAATAGTTGTAGGAGAAAAAAAAAAAGTACAAGCACTGAATTCATTTTCTACTGCTGGCAAATCTTCAACATCTGAAATTGGTACAGGGTCTGGCAGGTTAAATGAAGCATAAGTTAATTAATTTCAGTATGTGGGGCTAAGAGGTCGGCTCACACTGGTTTTGAACATCCTCGGAGAGGAAAGAGAGTTTGTCTGTTGTCACTATGAGAGAAAGATAACCAATGAAAAATGATCATTTCCCCTGAAATATTAAATATATATATATATATATATGAAAAAACATTCTGTACTGTAAACAACACCAAACAGCAAAATAAAAGACTTGCAAGAATGTGTGTTTTTTTTTAAACACAGAAAGTGCAATGCATGCTGGGCTTCAGCTGCAGTATCTGTGCGCCAAATAGCAGTATCTCCCAGCATGAGTCGTACAGCCCTCTGGCAATATCCTTCTCACACAGAGCCAAGGTCACTTGGCTAACTACAGTATCTCATCTCACAATGCAAAAGGATTACCATTTTTTGGGCTACTGTCCATTGGGGAAGCTTCCTCACTATCGCTCTTCTTCAATAGCCGCTCCAACATCAAGTGCTGTCGACTCCGAGCTTGCGCTGCCCTTTGTCATTCAGTGCGTGTGAAGTGTTGCTTGTATTTTCGCAGTTTTCCAGGTGCACACCTAATTACACCTGTGGAAAAAAATGAACCAGAGCCTTTTTTGGCTCGTTTCCAAGGATGGGTCTTTCACCTCCTCCCACTCTTCTCTCTTCTCTTTCACCAGGAGTGAGCAGTCAGGTGTTAGGGATAAATCCTTCTTTGCTGCTTCTCCGTATAGTTTATTTGTCAGAGTGGTCAAATGAAATCATCAGCCTTCAAGCTGGTTTGATAAAAATGGTATCTAAGGAGAGAAATCCCCATAACAACCGTTTTCAAGAATTTACTTGGCGAGGGAAGTAAGCTTTGCTGTCCTGACAGTGCCATTTTACACTGTATGAGTGTAAAAAAAAAAGTCAGATTAACAAGCAAAAGTTTCAAAGTTATCCTCACAGCAGCAAACTACTCATGATTTGTGGATATAGTAACAAATGAATTAAAGCCTGTGTCATGTAATTAATTGCTTTTTTTGGCATGTTAGTGTTTTGTGGCTCTGCAGTCATGGGCAATTAGGATTAGACGATTTGAGATATGGAGAATTGAGTGTTGCGCCCGTCTTCCAAGCAACAGCTCCACAAGAGAGTGAGGACCCCAGGAGTATTTTACAAAGCGGATTATCAATTCACTGCTGCCAGGAGAAAAACTCTCTCTCCACTGGGAGATGCTGTTATTTCAAATCTTTGTCCAATTATATTATGCTCGCAGGGGCTGTGTGCATGTGTGTGTTTGTGCTCGCATGCATGGTGTACGTGCAGGTTAAGCAGGCTTGAGAGGAGGACACTGTGTAGTAGGGATATAATCAAAAGTTGTTCTTGCAATCAGTTGGAATAGCTGGAGAGCTGCATAGCTTCCAAGGAGAGATGTGAGTCAGGGTCTCCAAGGAGGAGGTGTTAGAATGTTTTGTTGATGGAAAATCATAATCAAGCGCGTTTGGAGTGCTGGAGGTGAAGACAGAAATGTAGCCCACGGACTCTGTCTTGGTGTCGTCTTGTGAAGTATTGATTCTGCAACAGCTTCGCTTTTGATTTTGAGTAGTTTTTGTTCCTGAAGTCCTTGCCTGTCAATTTGTAAAAGAGCCTCAGAGTTGGTTCACAGCGTGGGTGTTAGATGGGTTATTGGCAGTGTGTGACTCTTGCCATGCCTTGGCCTCTCCGAGTCGCTCAACTCTCTTTGTTGTTATTCGAGTAAAGAGCAAAGTTCATTGAAACTTTGCAGAGGCCTATTTGAAAGCAAAAGAAAAACAGATTGAGAAAGCCTTCCAAGCAGTTTGCACAGGTTGTGTGGCTAAAATGTGAGTTTTGTCCTTTAGAATGGAGCGAAAGTAAAGGATCACATATTAATTTGAGATAATAAAGAGCTGACCGTGGGACTAAGAATTCAGTCTTTTACATGGGGACAATTTTGATTGCTAGGCTACCTGATGATTTTTTTTTTTGTGTCCCGTTTGGATCTTTAGCCATCAGAATTGTTGTCTTAAGGCCAAGAAAGATGCCAAGCGGATTTATTTTACCAAGTGGATCATCATGGCCTTGCCATATTGGTCCATTTGATTGACCTTTATTATAATTATGAATTTATTTTATTTTCAGTTGCTACAAACGGGACAGACATGACTGGGGGATAGGACAGGGAGAAAGAATGAAAGAAAGAGAGGGAGAGAAAGAAAACCAAAGGGGAGAAGAGACGGTGAGAAGGGGGGGAAGAAAGAAAAAAAACAAAAAAACAAAAACAAAACACCTGGGTCACCTGTATGGAGAAAAAAAACAGAAGAGAAAGCAAACAACAAAGAGCAACATAATAAAAAAAAACGGCACCATCACAATAAACTAGCTAGCAGTAGATATCAGTAGATACTAAATAATAAACGATATTGTGCAGCACCAAGATAGACAGCGCACAATGTGCTTTGAGGCAGCAGCCAAGAAAGCTGTAGTCCGCGTCTGTGAATACCCGTGTGTACACCTGTGTGCATACCTGTGTGGATCAGCATGCTTGCATTCCAAAGGTTTCTCCATGTAACGATCTGCTAGGGAGTGTGGGGAGCCACAGCCCCGTCCTCCAGGGTTGAAGCAGGTATGGAGGAGATCAAAACTCCAGACATCCAGAGGCCCCCAGAACACAAGAGACCAAGGAAGACCAACAGAGGGGCAGCCGCGCCACTGTCCCAGAAAGAGCTGAGGAGAGTCCCAGATGAGGGCTCACTCAGCAGCCGCGGAGCAGAAGCCAGGGGGAGTTGCAGTGACGCGCCCGTGAGCTCCGCCGGCAGCCAGCTGTGCCTGAGTGACCGAGCCCCAGGCCGAGAGGCCGGGGGCACCCCACCTCCGAAGTGGCCCGAGCGAGCCCCAGGCTCCAGGCCCCGATAAGCGGCCGCCAAGGAGTGAGCCGGTGTGTACCCGGACGCCCATCCCCAGACACAAAGAACCACCAACGCACCGACTGAGGGAGTCCGCCACTGGCAGGGGAAGTGGTGGTGGGTGGAGATAGGCCTCCAAACCTTGGAGGGCCTGAGATGTCCCCAGAGAGGTGGCGTCTGATACCCAACCTGACATATAGACACAGACATACAGGCACACACAGACACAAACATCCATTCCCACCCTCATGCTCTCATATGCACTTACTCCACACTCAACCAACGTGGAGACAGACATAAAGAGACGCTGTACACACGATCACACTCCCCAAGCGTACTCTACGAACCGGGTCTAGGTACCCTTGCCCCTGGAGGGGGGAACTGCACCCAGACCCAGGTGGTGTTACCCTTTTCCCTGCGGTGGGGAGAGGCAGACCGCCCCGACTCCGCAGCAGCAGGGAGGCCCCACACTCCAGACCGCAGTCGGACGGCCACCTCGGAAGGCTACCTGATGATTAACAGGAAAGAAAAAAGAAGATAAGAACTGGAAACCAGTATATATGATAAATATGAAATACAGTGTAGGAATGTGCCCCAAAAGACATTTAATACATGAAGAGTGGCATCTCATAAGAATTTAATCATCATTTTGTATTGAATAACAGGTTTGCAAAGTGGCCAAACAAGCAAGGACTCCATACTGTAGATCATAATTAATGATACATTAAGATTCACCTTTAGCTATTATGATGTAGCAAATTAGCAGACACAGACGCAAGCACAATCCTGCGAACTTGTAACTGGTGATGGGAAAAAAAATCCTGGTACAAAGAATAAAAGGAATACAAACATTATATTAACTAAAAAGAAAGATATAATAAATAATAATAAGAACACTAATAAAAATGTGCTGCCTCTGGGTTAATAATATGCAATTAAAAATAAAAATCAAATCGTACACTTTGTGAATGCTAGGCTCTTTCTAGACACACTTGCTCCTGAAACAAAAACACACATACACACAACAAAATACACACACATACATACACACTGTTACGTTTCCAAGACCACAAAAAGCCCAGCTTCCCCACAACATTAACTAAAAGTTATTAAAAAAAAGCCCAGAGGCAGTCTGACCTCTAATTAATAAAGAGTCTTCTATTAGCTAAAACTATACACCAAGCAGAGGAGCAACCCCGTCCCACCCCACAGCTAAAACTTTAAAATGAAAAACAATAAAATAGCAGCATAAATTCTAAAAGGACAATAAAACCAGACAGGTATTTTTCCTGTGCAACCTCCACACAAGGAAAATAACCTACACACATAACAGCATCAGGAAAAAGCACTGAAGATAAAAGACAAATATCAAAAGACTCTCACGTCTGCAGCAAAGACTATGTATAAAAGTTGAATGTAGCTCCTTTGACATTAGTCTCAAGCTTAGTGTTTTGGGCTGATGCTATAGTAGATTTTTTGAGCCAGAAGTGAACATATATGGATAGAGTTCAGAAACTGTGTACAACTCAAAGATACACAACATGCTAATGACTGCTAAGTAATAGATTTTACCTTCCAAAACTGCACAATACGTGTTTTGGACAGTAGTTTATGTAGTATTTTATGTACTTAATTAACTTAAAATAACATAGCAGAGAGATTTAGGTGAAGTTATCAGGAAATGAATAGTTACAGCATCCTTGGTCAGTTAATCTGTCATGTCAAAAGGCTTTGCTTTCAGGCTTTTGTTCAGCAAGTAAAACCTTTAAATGCTAACACGCTAACATTTAGCATTTAGCATGAACAAACAAAGAAGCCAGGGCCCTTTCGGTACTTCACACACTCCAATAAATGGTAAATGGCCTGTATTTGTATAGTACCTTACTTAGTCCCTAAGGACCCCAAAGCGCTTTACACTACATTCAGTCATCCACCCATTCACACACTGGTGATGGTAAGCTACATTGTAGCCACAGCTGCCCTGGGGCACACTGACAATAACCTGAGAATTGTGCTGAATCATGACCCAGTTGACTTTCTTGCTCGTCTTACCTTCATGAACATTTTTCTTTGTCCGTACACTTTTTGTGTTTCAACTGTTTGTTTCTCCGGCTAGCTTCTCTTGTCATCTTCTCTTCCCTTTTTAAACTGGAATACCTGCCACCTTCTGCAGCACCTTTTGTTTGGTCACGTACATTTTAAGCATGAAAATGATTTATTTCATCAGTTATTTATAAAAAAAAAAGAATAGATAAATTTTTAATTTTTAAGTTATTTTAACTTTTAATGTTTGTTTGTTTGTTTGTTTGTTTTTACAATATTTAATTCATTTAACAACCTGCCTTCAGGCTCTTTTATGTGTTTTTCTAAATGGCTCTTCTTACGAACTTTACCAGCTTTATCAAACTGTGATACTTAAACTATTGGAGAAATAAACATTTCTAGGAGTCCATAGTTATTGTAATTCATATTTCATCTCCACTCTAGTCTTCTATCATTCTGTTTTTCTTCAAAAATAAGAACTTTGACCTGTTGGTGGCACTAAAGGGATCACTAAAGACAGCATTCATCCTCAAAGACCCACTGATGTTCACTTTCCGTTTTATCACTGACTTGGTGGGAGCTGGCAGCAGGCATCAGTGGAATGTGAGAGCGATAAACAAGTTTATGGAAACCATATGAAGCACTACCACTACTCCTGTTTCAAAAACAGGGCTTTGGAAAATTTGATTTACAGTTGCAGAAAAAAAACATTTTATGAACAAGAATGTTTTTGAGATTGGTCAACAAAAATGAAATGAAATAAAATAAAACAAAAGCCAAAAACAACCCAGTCAAAAATGAAATTTCAATCAATTTCAAGTAGGGCTGCCACGATAAGTCGACTAGTCACGATTACGTCGACTATCAAAATCGTTGACGACTAATTTAATAGTCGACGCGTCGTTTGAAGCTTTCTAAGATCCCAAAAGATGCAGGAATAAGTAGTAGGATTTAAGAGTGTAATAACAGACTGAAACAGAAGATGGCAGCACTGCATGTACAAGGATGCCAGGTGCCGTTAAACCCCGAAGAAGAAGCAGTGTCCCAGAATTCATAGCGCGGCCCTGCTTGTCACTACTCGATCCGTACCGGAAACCCGATCGGTACCCCGCATGCGCAAATCTTACGCCACTTCCTCTCTTTGCCAACATTGCGACATTTAATATATTTGAATGACACGGTAAGCGCCCAGTTAGCTCCTAGCATTTCTCAGAAGCTCTGCCTCCTTTTCGACTACCAGGACATTTAAACAATGGATAATCCGTATCCGCAACAAATTTTTGCTTTTCTCCTCAACAAAGAGTGTTCCCCGATTGAACAACAGCGCCGTAAAATAAGAAGAATGGTGCCTAATGACGGAGTTAATAATACAGACTTTATAATATGTCACGTGAAGATTCAGCAGCCAGATGAAGTGTTTACTGGCAATTGACAGTGATAGCGGACATTATCATCACTTTTCCAACAATCCTCTCCACACAGACAAGCATAAACACACTCGATTATCACTAAATCAAATTTAACACATGTTTGTAATGACGCTAATTCAGTTTACAATAGGGTTCATTCGCTCAGTCAGCAGGTGGCGGTATCCTCGTACACTGGGGAGTACACTGCCATTAAACGAACAGAAGAAGAAGAAAACCCTTGCACATGCGCGGTACGGATTGGGTAGACCCGATTTGTATGGTCCGACTTTGCACATGTGCAGTAAGGATCGGGAGTCCCGATCTGTCACTATCTTTTTATTTTTTTGTTTTTGTCTACATTATATTAAATGTTTCATTATCTGAAACATTTTAAGAGATACTTGTTATTCTTAACATCTTAACAGATACTCTGACCTGTAACTATCGTAAAATGCTTCGACCGGAAGTAGACACCTTTTGCGCATGCGGGGTACCAATCGGGCTTCCGGTACGGATCGGGTAGTGACACTGCTCAGTTTCCAACAATGGCGGTAGCTAGTTAGTTTTAATATTAACTCTTATTATTCTTTCTGGGTCACAAAATAAACGTTTAACGTATTTTCAGGCGAGAATGTAGCTGTGTAAACCTTAAATATCTGCTCAGTTTATCAAGACACCGCATATTTGTAAAAGCGCTCTGATGTTTTCGGAGACGTCTGTTACCCACTAGCTCGATAGCTAGCCGGGGTTCAAGGCTCATTAGAGCTCGTGAGAACACTGGACTCCCGGCCAATCGTTTTCAAACCCACCGCCGTCTTTCGCTACTCAGGTTAAACGTGATATATGAGTCACTTAGATAACTTACAGATGTTATTGTTTGGCTTTTTTCAGTATTTTATTTGTTCCTGAGTAAATCGGTTTGGCTGAGATTAAAGTTATAGTTTTTACACAGCTGAATAAACATCAAACAGATAACTGATTATCAGAAGTGTGAGATGCTCGAGAATATACTCCGGTGTCCCGTTATATTTTAGATAGCAAGGAGTTTATTAAACTTCACCGAAACAATCTGCAAATTTCATTAAAATTTAATAAACTATCATCTTGTCTTTATTTTTAGTTAGCACATACCTTAAACACTTAAAGCTGTAAGCTAATGATAGTTATATAAGAGCAGATGCTGGTGCAATAAGTTGTACACTGTACGTCCAATGGATGCAGGATCTGATTAGTCGACTAATCGCAAAAATAATCGGTGACTGGTCGACTATCAAAATAATCGTTTGTGGCAGCCCTAATTTCAAGTCAGCTTTCTGACTCTGCTGCATTGATTTTAATGTTGTTGTTTTTTTAATTTCTGTCACGGCCTGGAGGTTCAGCTGGTTGCTGATCAGCTATTTCTCTCTAGCTCCCTAGTTCGCTCTCTCTCTCGCCAGGGCAGAACTCATTATGGGTTCACGCCCTTGGCCCACACCCTCGGAGGAGGAAACACCTGTGCCTCATCAGTGTGGATGGCATTTAAGCCAGGAAGCAACGGCTGTTCTTCGCTGGATCGTTGTGAGAATTGCGTCAGTGAAAGTCAAGCGTCTAGCAAGTGTTTTTCCATGTAGTTGTGTGTTTGGAATCTAACGAGCGTTTCTTTGTATGCAGACCCTCTGGACTGTTTTCCCTGGTGTTCCCTGAGTGACGAGTGTTCGAGTGGATTTGTGTTTGGATTGTTTGGAGAGAGACGAGAGTGTTCAGCTGGATTTCCCCCCGAGCCCTGCCCCTCTCACCCTTTGTAGATAGCACTGCCCCGCACCTTTTGTATTCATTGGACATTGTTCATTAATAAATTCTCTTGTGTGGATCAATCCCCGGAGTCCAGCGCGTGAGTCCACCTTGTACACCGTGACAATTTCCCGTCTATTGTGAGTCTGACAGTTTCAACTGAATGTAATACTGAATCGGTTTTGTTTCTACAAGTACACACATTTTACACATTAGGAATACTTCTGGTGGTTGTTTGTTTTTTATTAGATTCCAAGATGTGACACAAAATGCTCCAAAGGCCCTGAAACAAATCGCAGTTTGGGAGAGCAAAAATCCCTTCTTTATGGTTGGTTCCAAATCAGAGAACATGCACTCATGACCTCAGTTAATATGAAAGCCTGAAATTTTGAAATATAAAATATATTTATGAAATATAAAGGAAATTTTTGGCACACACACACACACACAGTAAAAATCAGAAGGTCAGCAAAAATATCATGATGAAGACCTACAACTTCAAGACCATCTTGCCAATACTTATGGAAACTTGTTCAAGGGGAAAGTGACAAAGAATGGAAACAACAAATGGACTGTTTTCTCAGAAAAGAATAAAATCCCTCAAGAGAGCATTTGAAGCCAGTAAGATTTCCAGCTAGTAAGTGTGATGCACACCAAGTATCAGTTTGCAAAAAAATAAACAACATCCCTAATTCAGGGTTCATACACCTTTTTCAGGGTGAAATTCAAGTACTTTTTAAGCACTTTCAAGGTCCATTTTCAAGCTTTTTTCCAGCACCCCCCCCCCCAAAAAAAGTAAAAAAACAAAAAAAACAAAACTTGCTTGCACTTACATTGAAACGTGCACGCAGGAAAACCCACACACAAACAAAAAGCATCACTTAAAAAGCTCGAGGCTGGCAGTGTTTCCAGTCTGGTGAACGATATGAGAACTTTATTTGCTGATGTCTGTGCATGTGTGTTTGTGCGTCTGACAAAAAGCAAGCGTTGTACAGCATCTACAACGCTCAGGTGCC
>NW_024582701.1:43401-64773 GCF_018398535.1 Haplochromis burtoni | reverse complement strand
GTATAAACTCAAAATGCACATTTCACTTAAAAATTAAGATGTGAACAAATCAACTTGTTGGATATTCTTCTCCTGTTGAAAACCCCCCCAAAAAGAAATAAATAAGTCTTCTCATCAGATATTGATGCTTCTTTCCTGTGTGACAGAAAATAGGAGACAGATGTTTGTTTGTTTTTTTTACTTTAATTCCCAATAAAACTGTTCTATTGCTAACTTACATTGCTGTCTGTATTATTGCTGAAGTCCTAAATGATCACCTTTAAAGTGTTTGTGCTAATAATATCATTTTCATGTACAGTCAGACAGGCATAGAGAACAGCACTGACTAGGAGGCTTTGAACAGATCACATAGTTCAATTCAACATATAAGACTTTAAGAATGCACAGGCATCTACTTAAAATCTATTGAATTTATCATCTGTCATATTATCACGTACAATTCCAATGTTTGTTCATCTCACCTGAACCTGTGCTTTACTTGTGTTGTTGTTGTTGGTGGTGATGTGTACAGTTGGCAGCGGGAGGGCTGCAGCCTGTTGAATGTACTGTTACAGCAACCGTGTGATTATTGTAAGAATAAATGATGCTGCGAAGCATGAAAATGCCATCAGGTCTGTCGTGGTGGTTTAGTTATCAAGTTTTTTTCTTAAAGTGCACGCAAACCAGTAAACAAATTCAAACAAGTACTGCTGAGAAACTATAATCCAAAAAATTACAATTCAAATTCTCAACAACAAAAACAACTGGTGAAAATATAATTAATATGTAAACAACTTAACAACCCCCGAAGCGTCTAAGTCACGTCACATGACAGTGCAACACCTAAACACAAGAGGGGGGAGGGGGAGCAAAGTGTGCCTGCTCTGCGCTGACACAGGAGCGGCGAGTCCGGCGACCTGGCTGCTTCATCTTTGCCGAAACACGGCACTGCAAACAAGAGCAAAACTTAAAGTAAAGAATCGATCTCACCAGGCTAGTATATAATACCAATGCCGACTTGGTATCGATACAGTCGATATTTGGATTGATCCGCCCACCACTACCGTTCATCGACAGTACGCCTTATAATACTGTGCGCCTTATGGTCCGAAAAATACGGCAGCTGTTTCCTGGAAGTTTGCCCAGCTGGAGCCAATGAAACCAAACCGAACTAACTGCACCCAAACCCTTAAACCAAACTAAATATGGCATTTAAATTTTTTTTATTACACAATCAGGCCCACTTGTTGCGCCCCCCCCAAAAAAAAAAAAAAAAAAAAAGAGGATCATATATCATGATGTGATTTAGATTCCCATAACATAAGTAATCCCTGGACTCTAACACCTGCACACACACTCCTACACACACACAAACTCTAATTCGTGGGGATGGACATTTTGTCCCCACACACAAACAAACACATCCTATACCCTCAACTATACCAGATGATCAAAATAACTTCATGGGGATTCTGGGACCAAATGTCCCATCCCTTCCACCCATGTCTTTTCTTGCCTTTTGTGCCTGTTTTCCTTTCACACTCTCAGCTTCTTAGCAGCAGGAGTGCAGCAGCGCTGTTGCCGAGGTACTAACAGACATTTTGCCAGATTGCTAAGAACTTCAAAGTGTGTTTGACATGTACACTTGGGAGGCACACACTGGGAGCGAGAGTGCCTCATGCTGAGACCTTAGAAGAGGCCTTAAAAGCACCACGTGTATATATATATATATATATATATATATATATATATATATACTATTAACATTCAAAGAGACTTGCACTTAGCTGACTCTCACATAGCGCCTTTGAATTAAGTGTGTGTCATATTTGTTTACAGCAGCAGCAGTAATGTACTGCAGGTTATACTGCTGTGTGTGACTGATAAGGAGTGAAGAGACCCATGTTTTATGGCCTAGATAGCAATTAAATGACTCTTTCCAGCTTTTTGTTTGTCATTTGACTTTATTGTCCTGGCTACCACATTTGTGTATGTCCTTGTTTAATATGATGAAACTTCCTATTTGGGTAAACAACTGTTAATTCTTCTCCACGGTGAATGTTTTAAAGGGGAATAGCTTTTCCGTATTTAATTCAGCACTTCTTCCACAGAACAGGACAAGTCTGCATACAAAAAGCTTTCAATCCTCTCAGTGCACTTGAAATCTTTTCATTTCATCATGATACGCCAGGGTTTTCCTGCCTTGTCTTTTTATCTTTGCAGCCTCTGCGCTCACCAGTGACAACACTCAATTTACGACAATCCTCAAGTGGACTTTAAAATCTGAAAAGTGCAGAGAAATTGATTTAAAGCAAGAGAAAGCATGAATGAGTAATGAATTCAGTAAACACTAGGGTAGAATTGAATTGAAATAATGTTCCTGTCATTAAAATTTTGTTCATACTGCACGTGCACTAAAAAAAGGGGGTGCAGAAGAAAGAGAAACAATCCTCTACTATCCAGAATTTTTCACAACATAAATGAGCTTTCATTGTGTGAATGTTCAGGAAAAGATTGTTTTATACCATGAAACCTCCGCAATCAGGGATGGGCTGTAAAGATACGAAGAAGACAAAGACAGAAAATATCGACTGAAACAATGAACATGGTATTTGTTTTAGACACATTTGCTTGGGGAGGTACACTCGGCATTTCTGGCTTCATCAATCTGTTAAAGTGATGACTTCTGTCATTCAGATGTCAGTCACTGTTGTGTTATTGTTCGTCACAGCTTCATTCAGACCTTGTCATAAATGATGTGAAGTGTAAAATGTTTTGTTTTCTTTGTTTCTTCGTTGTGTTGCAGCTCCACCGCCCTTTGCACATGGACTCAAAGAGAAAGCTTTCGAAAATACTTCATAGAAGGATGTGTTTTTTATTAAACTGCAAAGCTGGAAACAAAAGCAGAAAAGAAATAAAGACATGCATAGCCATAACCCTGTGAGTCAGAGGATGCTGCTCAAGGTGTTTTTTTGTCTAAATCTGAGTTAGAAATGATTATTCATGCTTTTATTTCTTCTCGCTTAGATTACTGTAACAGTCTTTTTCTTTGTTTGAGCAAAAAGGGTCTTGACCTCCAGTCAGTCTAGAATGCTGCAGCAAGGCTTTTAATAAAGACACAAAAAAGAGAGCACATTACACCAGTTTTACGCTCATTACACTGGCTTCCAGTACATTTTAGAATTCATTTTAAAATCTTAGCTTTGAATCATGACGCTCCTGTCTATATTTCTGATCTCTTAGAACCTCACACTCACTCTTGCAGCCTGAGATCATCTAATCAAAGGCTGTTGGTTCGAGTAATGCGTAAAGTAAGGGATAACTATTGCAAAAAAGGTAATTAGATTACTGTTACTTTCCCGTAAGCATGCTGCGTTACTGCGTTACTAAAACTGTGATTTTTTTGCCAGAGTGTCTCATGACAATGACGTAAGCGAGTGCGACGTTCGTGACAACAGCTGTGTGCTGATCAAAAATGGATAATATAACGAGTGCAGGAGAGAGTATGCGTGCAGCGTTTAAAGCGTGGAAGTACTGACCTTACTTTGAGTTTGATTCCGTAAAAAGTGACAAAAACAACGAGTACGCTGCCACGGAATGGGCAATTCACAGAGAAACTCCCAGATCCTTCCACTGACTGCTGCAGCACACCTGCACCAGGGCAAACCTCCGCCTGCCCCACACCTGCTATACAGGTGAAAATAGAGCAACAGGACCGCTGAGTCTTTGATTTTATTTATTTTCTGCTGTGTTTTACGTGTATCTATTTGAAAGACTGAGTGTAAACACAAAAAACTATTTTATTTTATGTGCTGGAATGTGCAGAAAATAGGTTTAAATGTTAAACAAATTTCTTCCAGTCAGAGAATGTTGCATATAATTTAATATTTGCTTCATGCGTAAAGTTAAAAGATTAAAGCTAATAAAACAAGTTTTAAAAAGAGACTTTTCCATTTGATTACATTTTATATGATGGATTTTACAGAAGTAGAATTGGGCTGAAAGATCTATTGCTTTATCACCTATTTAGGGGATAAATCATGTTTTAAAAATTAACTAAGTAACTAATTACTTTTGAAAATAAGTAATCAGTAATGAAACGGGATTATTTTTTTCGGGAAGTAATCAGTCATTAGTTACTGATTACGTTTTTCAAGTAACTTGACCAACACTGGTTGGTAGTTCCCTGAACAAGTTTTAAAACCACAGGTGATAGATCTTTTAGAGCGATGGGCCCCAGGTTGTGGAATTCTCTCCCTCCATCTCTACGTTGCCTGGATTGTATTTATTCTTTTAAACATCATCTTAAGACTCATTTATTTAGACTAGTTTTTAATCAGATTTGTGCTGTATGTTTGATTGTACTGTTTTATGTTTATCTGTTTTATATCATTGTGAAGCACTTTGTGGTTTTTATCCTGTGAAGAGTGCAATATAAATCTATAAAGTAAAGTAAGTTTAGACTTCAAACAATATTGAAAGTGATTTGTTAATCACATCAGGGTAGACCTGGGAAGATTGCCTTCGCACCTTTATAATGGACATGTTATATATCTAATTTATTTCTGGATGTCAGACAAAACTTTACTATTATCGTTCGTGATGAACAATAATCCATATTTGAGTTTCTGGCTACTTGGGGCACTGAAATAAGATATAAGCACAAGAATGTCATATTTAAAATTCTTAAATCACCTTCGTAAATAGTTATCATGAATAGAATAAGTTATTGTTGGTTGGAGTGACAGGCTGGTAGAGAAAAGTTTTTACAATTTTACGCCACCCAAATTGTTGGGAATACTAATCATCATTCAAAGTCAGCTTCTGAGAAAGTCCAGCTTTAGCTTCAATTTTAAATACTCGGTTGTGTCCTTTAGCTGGTCTCTATGATTGCCACTTTACCATTTGACACTGGTCGGGAATGTGCAGTGTGTTCATCAAGGTTGTCTTTTCATTAGGTGGAAACAGTAACCATCTGCATCTTGAAATGAGGTTGGTGAAAACTATGAGCGAACAAAAACACCAAAGCTGCATGCTGTAAAAAATACTGAAAAATCCTTAATGCAGCTTTATTACTACCATAATTATCATACACATATACTGCTACACATTCTAAAATGTTAGCCTTAGTTCAAATGAGAGATAAGATAAGATAAGATAGAACTTTATTAATCCCTCGGGTGGGTTCCTCTGGGAAATTCGATTTCCAAAAAAGCACAGCAACGACCGAAGTTACAGAGTTACAGAATATTATATATATACACACACACACACACACACACACACACACACACACACACACACACACACACACAACACACACATACACACACACACACACACACACACACACACACATATAATACAGAGACAATATAAATAAAATATACGAAGGGGATAAATAGAATAAATAGGAATAAAAAATAAAAATACAAGTGAATTGCACATTTCAAGTATTGAGTCTATTGCACTGTTGACTATTTACAAAAGTATTGCACAAAAGGTATTGCACAGTGAGGTGAAGAGGCACTACAGCTTAGTTGTTCCCCCCTCCTTTGTCCTCCTGTTTCCCCTCCCTCTCCCCTCCAGAGAGGAGTTAAACAGTCTGATGGCGTGTGGGACAAAGGAGTTTTTAAGTCTGTTAGTTCTTGTCTTTGGGAGAAGCAACCTGTCACTGAACAGACTCTTCTGGTTGTTAATGGCCGTGTGCAGAGGATGCCTGGCATTGTCCATAATGTCCATCAGTTTCTTTAATGTCCTTTTCTCTGCCACTGTCACCAGAGTGTCCAGCTTCATGCCGACCACAGAGCTAGCCTTCCTGATCAGTTTCTCCAGCCTGGATGAGTCCTTCTTTGCTGTGCTGCTCCCCCAGCACACCACAGCATAGAAAAGTACTCCAGCAACCACTGACTGGTAAAACATCCTCAGGAGCTTCCTGCAGATGTTAAAAGATTGGCATTTACTTAGAATGTTTTGCTTTTCTAGTGGAGTTAATTGTTATATATAGTACTGTGCAAAGGTTTTAGGCAGGTGTGAAAATGCTGTAAACAAAGAATGCTTTCAGAAATATAAATGACTGTTTGTTGGCCCCAAATGTATTCTGCAGCAGGACAATGACCCCAAACATACAGCAAAAGTCATTAAGAGCTATCTTCAGCATAAAGAAGAACAAGAAGTGCTGGAAGTGATGGTTTGGCCCCCACAGAGCCCTGATCTCAACATCATCAAGTGTGTCTGGGATTAAATGAAGAGACAGAAGGATGTGAAGAAGCCTACATCCACAGAAGATCTGTGGTTAGTTCTCCAAGACGTTTGGAACAACCCAGCCGAGCTATTTCAAAACTGTGTGCAAGTGTACCTAGAAGAATTGATGCTGTTTTGAAGGCATAGGGTGGTCACACCAAATACTGATCTGATTTGATAGATTTCTCTTTTGTTCATTCTCTGCATTTTGTTGATTGACAAAAATAAATGATCAAAACTTCAATTTTTGAAAGCATTCTTTCTTTATAGCATTTTTTCTATATACTTTAGTTCAGTATATATATATGTGTGTGTGTGTGTGTGTGTGTGTGTGTGTGTGTGTGTGTGTGTGTGTAGATAATGACATTTCAGATGTTTTAAAAATAATGAACATACGATGGCCGTGAGAGCTCAAATACACTGCAGCTTGACCCTGAAAAAGATGAACCATGAAATAATTATCAGAAAATTCTAATTTGTTGAAGATGAAGTGTTTATTGTCCCTTCTGCCAGTTTACTTTTTTTTGCATACTTAAGTTTCAATTTGTATGATCTTTTCTACATCCAACATTTTTATACCCTTTATTTATTTATATAGGTTCTTTGGGGGGAAATAATTACAAGGATGTTGCAGAAGTCTCAAAAACCCATGAACCAACATGATACACTTGCTGTTACAGGATCAAGCAAACACCAGCAAACAAAAATTGCTTCAGAAGCACACTTTAATAGAAGTTGAATAAAACACAGCAGAAATAGAAAAAACAAACTAACAGAAACAACACAAAAGCTCACAAAAAAGCGCAAAACACTACAGAAGTGTTTTTGGGGACACACTAATGGCTAAACAGCTGTGGAAATGACAAGCTAAACAGTAAACAGCTAATAGCATACATGTATTTACAGTATTTTATTAATCGTGTGATTAAAACACACAATACCTGAATCTTTTTGTCCTTCACAACGCTGATGAATCCTTTGCTTATTTTAAGTGTGTCTCATTGTAGTGTTTTGAATGTTTTGGTTTCTTCATGCTCATGATATCATATCGGAGAGAATTGGTCAATGTAAAACAGATTTCAGCAACATAGAAGTGAAAGTGGTTAGCCAGTGTCTCTTGACTACTTTCACATCTATGTTCTGGATTTGCTCTGAATTGGGCCTTCACTAACCCGAGGTCTAGACTGTCAGTTGCTTTTAGCTGATCTTAACTTGAGGACGCAGTCACTTGTTCCAGTTCCTCTGTGTCATATATTCCAGTATCTGAAATGGGAGTTTTATAGTGGTACTGACATGCTCTCATCCGACCTGGGTATAGGGGTGGAAGACCAATCTAATGTGTCTCTATAAAATAGACTAATGTTCTGTTTTACATGTGTTACGTATTAAATAACTAATGAAAAAAACTGTGATGACGATGATGATGTTAATTTGTTTTGCAAGCATGTCCCTGAGAACAGGGGGAATCTCTTCATTCCTTGTCTGTGGCTGCTTTTTTCTCATCTCTCTTTGGAGGACAAACATGGCTGTAAAAACAAGCAATAGAATTTAAAGTTTAAGAGAAAATAAACAATAAAAGTGCACTCTTTGAAAAAAAAGGATGATGTTGTGTTGCTGCAGGTAGCAGCAGACAACATCCATCTTTTTATTTGGCAGCACCTGACATGGCTGATCTTAACTGACATTGTTTTACTTTTACAGGATTTCAGTCTTTGTGAAAACTGTTGTGAAAACAGTTTCTGTGTTCTTTATGATTCCCCTTGCAAATTACTCATTACAAACATTGAATCAGAAGAAAAGCTTTCTCGCAGCTAAACAGGTCATGTGAGGAAAATCTTCCACGTCAAAAGTGCAGGGGTTAGTAAGGAGAGCCTGCCTGCTCTTTGCTTACCTTTCTGCAGGATGAGATTTCCATGGCAGCTAATGATGTGCACACCCTGTGTGTCTCATGCTATCCTAATAGCATTACCAAGGGGATTGAACTGCAGGACATAATGTGTTTGGACAGGTATGTCAACATGATCACCTCTCAGCTAATAAGATTTGAGAAATCAGTGGGAGGAAATGCACAGGGCCATTTAGTATGTGGGGATTTCACAAGGAAATCTTCTATATTGCACATATATTTTCATTATGCGTCTATGGGGATTAATGAAATGATTTAAAGCAGAAAGCTGGCAGTTTATTCACGTTTTGTTCTGCCATTCCACAAAAACAAGATCATAAAAGAAGTATTGCCAGTATCCACAGCCTGCTTTTATCCTCTGTGCTGAAGAGGTCCATTGTTGTTACAAAACTATTAATAAAACATCAGTGAGTCATAGCGGTGAATAGACTGCCATGTGTTAGGATGCCTGGGTCGTTGACCCAGGGTTTTTGAGTTTATTATATTATGTATACTTTCTAGTCTTTGGTTTCTTTGAGTTCTGTCTTATGGTTTATGTCTCTGTCTTCTTTAGTTGCTCTGTCTCCCCTGTCACCTGTATCCCCTTGTCTAGTTCGCGTCTCTGTGTATCCTTAGTTCCTATATCCCCGTGTTCAGTCAGTGTTTGTGTTTGCCCTGGTCCCATGTCTCTGTTCCCTCTGTAGTGCCTGCATGTGAGTCTGTGTTATGTGTTTCCTGTTTTACTTTGAAGGTCTCTGTCTTATCTCAGTGTGTTCAGTTTATGCTTCTTTGGTCTCGTCAGTTCTGATTTGTCCCAGCTGTGTTTTCCTCCTGTTACTCATTCCCTGATTGCTCCCTCTGTGTATTTAAGCCCTGTGTTTCTCTGTGTCCGTGTCGCGATCTACTGTTTACCTTGCTGTGTGTTCTGTCATTCTTCCAGTTTAAGTTTATTTTGAGTTTTTCAGTTATGATATATTTTGAGTATCACATTAAAGCCATTTTGAGTTCACGACTGTCTCCGGAGTCTGCACCTTGGGTCCTATTCCTGTCTGCACACAGCCACTCATAACACCATGTTCCTTCACTACCACAACACTGTAACATACCTCTATTTTACATATACCACAGCGTCCTGACAGAAATGACAGGTAATATCACTGAATTGATTGATCAGCCTTTTTGGTGCTGCCAAAACTATCTTAGGCTACACTCACACTGCAGGTCTTAATGCTCAATGCCGATTTTTTGATCAAATCCGATTTTTTATGTCTGGTTGTTCAAACTCCAAATAAAATGTGACAGCAAACGTGCTCTAGTGTGAACGGTTCAAGGCCCTCAAAGCGGCCCACATGCGCAAAAGATGACGTCACACATGACGGGCACTGTTTGCGGAAGTATAAATGGCGGCTACCGAGCTAGTAGGTGTTGTTGCAGCAGTCTATCAATTTCTGCACAGTTGATTCAGTCACAATTCAGTAACCAACAGAATTTTGACAAATTAGTTAGAGAAAGAAGGACACTGTGAAAAAGAGAGCCCGTGCTTTAACAATGGCCTTGTTTGGAGTAGTGGCTGCTACCTCCATGCAGAGGTATATATGGACACGGAGTCGGAACCAAGAGTGGTGGGATTGGGATGTGAGAGGCTTCACTGACTGTCCATTGACTCACTCCGTCTCTGGCGCTGATAATTGGCGACCGTTCAAACAGCGTGTATTGGATTCAGTACCACATACGAAAGTGACCCAGATCGGATTTGAAAATATCTGATTTGTGCCGTTCACACTGTCATACCATGATCGGATATGGGTCGCATAGGGTCAAAAAAGTCGGATTTGATGCGCTTTCGCCTGAAGTGCCTTAGACTTGGAATACACCGATTTTCCACTGGTGCATCCATCCGTGCAATTCATATTCACTGCTTTATTCTTGACTTCTATGTTTTATTATTCTAACAATTCAATGCTTCATTGTGTCTGATGCTTTTATCCATCATCAGATACGTGTACCAGCCTAAATTGTATGTGGCTTTAGTGCTATGCAGTGATTTGTCTCATATCTATCTAATAGACTCCAATTTGTTCATGTAAATGGAGAGTCCTCTTCACACACTGAGGTTAATTATGGACTTCCACAGGGTTCAGTGCTAGGACCAATTCTGTTTACATTATACATGCAGTATCATCAGAAGACATAGTACACAATTTCACAGCTTTGCAGATGACACCCAGCTCTATCTGTCCATGAAGCCAGAAAACACACACCAATTAGTTAAACTGCAGGAATGTCTTAAAGACACAGAGACCTAGATGACCTTGAATTTTCTGCTTCTAAATTCAGATAAAACTGAGGTTATTGTGCAGAAAATCATTTAAACATGGTTTAAAACCAGATACTTAGTCTGGATGGCATTACCTTGGCCTCCAGTAACACTGTGATGACCCTAGGAGTCATTTTTCACCAGGATGTGTCCTTCAATGCAAAATATTAATTCGATTTCAATTCATTCAATTTTATTCATACAGCACCAAATGACAACAAAAGCCACCTCAAGGTGCTTTATATTGTTAGTTAAAGACCCTACAATAATACATACAGAGAAAAACCCAACAATCATATGATCCCCTATGATCACTTTGGTGACAGTGGGAAGGAAAAACTGCCTTTTAACAGGAAGAAACCTCCGGGGCCATCTGCTGCGACCGGTTGGGGTGAGAGAAGGAAGATAGGATAAAAGACATGCTGTGGAAGAAAGCCAGAGATTAATAACAAGTATGATTCAATGCAGAGAGGACAATTAACACATAATGAGTGAGAAAGGTGACTGAAGAAGAAAAACTCAATGCATCATGGGAATCCCCCAGCAGCCTACGTCTATTGCAGCATAACTAAGGGAGGATTCAGGGTCACCTGATCCAGCCCTAACTATATGCTTTAGCAAAAAGGAAAGTCTTAATCTTAAAAGTAGAGATAGCGTCTGACTCCCGAATCCAAACTGGAAGCTGGTTCCACAGAAGGTTTCTCCCTGTTGAAAGGGAGTTTCTCCTTCCCAATGTTGCCAAAGTGCTTGCTCATAGGGGGTCACATGATTGTTGGGTTTTTCTCTGTATGCATCATTGTAGGGTCTACCTTGCAATATAAAGCACCTTGAGGCGACTGTTGTTGTGATTTGGCGCTGTATAAATAAAATAAAATTGAATTGAATTAAACATGTTACGTGCTAAAAAACATCATACTCGAGTCACCCTGAGAGTGGCGCAAAAAGTGAATCAGTCCACAGAGACTTCCATGTCAAGATGCCAAAATACATCTTGCAGTTGAACCTTTCACAGACTTTTGACATCAAAAAACCAAGATGGTGATGGTCAAAACCCTCATGTTGAGACTTTGGAATAGGGAGTCCAGAAACCAGTGGTGATGTGTAATGGTTGCTACTTATCTTTTATATACAGTCTGTGCTGTAGACTCTTGTAGTTTTTACTTTCTTCTTGGATTAAAGAACATATGTCATGGTCCCTGTGTCTATCCGGCCGGCTCACTCCTGGCCACATTGTTATTGTTTTCCTCTCTCTATCTTTCTCGCTCTCTTCTCATTCTCCTGTCTGCCTGGGTGGAGCATATTGTGGACTCCTGTCATCGGCCCACGCACCTGGCCTGCTTATCCACCTGCTGTTGCTCATTGACCCAGTTTTTCTGCCACTACTTAAGGCAGTGGCTCAGAGCTTCTCATCCCTGGATTGTTGAGCTATCCGAGTTTGTGTTTCTGGCATATTCCTAGTTCTCCTCCTTGTGTTTGCGTACTATTTTTCTGACCTAGTGTCTCCTGTACATAGTTTCCCTGGACCTGTCCCTTAACCTTCCTGGATACCTGTTTGCATGGAGTGTGACGGAGCGTGAGTGGCTGGAGAGGACCGAGAATGTGGACTGTTTTCCCCTCTTCCTTCACTGGGGCCCTGGACCCCTTGCCCCACACCTTACATAAATATTGCACTGTGGACTGAAAATATATTTGTGAACTCTCTTTCAAAAGTCCGAGTCTGCACCAGGATCCGCTCCGGACTCTAAAGTTATGTTTAAAGTTAACTTTAAACACAAAATTAACTTTAAACATAACTTTAGATCATGTCATTACCATTCTTGAGTGTAACATTTGCCAATAAATGCTTCACCTGGCAGCCTGCCCAGGGCGTGCCCAAATGATGAAGTTACAGAAACCTGATAGGCCCTAGAGTCAGGTTCATGTTATGAGAGAGAAGACAAATATGCTCAAAGTGCATTTTCTTAAATGTATTAAGCAGTTAAAGGTTCAAGTTAAAAACGAACAAAAGAGCACCACGCCCAGGCAGTAAATACTTTTATTGCAGGTCACAGAAACAGAATGTTAACATGATTAGTTGCAACAGCTGAGGGTGGTCTTAGGTCCGATATCTGGCTCGTGTTTCATCTTATGCACCTTCTTGACATCCTCCTGTAGTAGATGACTCTTTCCTCTTCACCATGGCAACCATCTGTCGGTTGGTGTCCGGCCTGCAGAGGTAGAGAAGGGGGGAAATAGAGGAATCCCTAACACCAGAATTTTTTATATCCCTGTTTTTCTCTTGCAGAGTCAGCCTTAACCTCCTGGGACCCGAACTCTTCCACAGCATGCATTTTTAATTTCTCTTTGATATTTGGGCATATTGGGGCCCGATGAATGTAAAAACAAAGAATTACCAGATTTTTTTTTTTTTTACCTTATTTTTGTTTTTAAGAAAAATAAGAGCCACATATGAGGATATTTAAAATTTTGATAGAACAGTAGCAGTATAATGTCCTCGTAAGTGGATATCAGGCCCTTGTAGAGCAAAATTGAGTATTTTGGTCTAAATAATCCAAAATGTGATGTCCACATATGTGGACGCCAGGTCCTAGGAGGTTAAAGTTTTGCACCTTCTGGTGCCATCACCAGTCTAGGCAGACCATCCCCCTCAAATTCCTCAGAGAAGGGGCTTCTCCCTGTTCATATCTGTTATGGCTGAGTGTAACAGTCTGAATCCAAAACTATTCTACAATACTTATTTGTGTGCAATAAGGATAACACAAATTACGAGTTATATAGCCTTAAAGATAAAAATGAATTCTAGCGACGTTGTTTTTAAATGATCAAACTTTTTTTTCCTTTGTCCGATAATTGGACACAACACAGACATGTGTACATAGATATAAAAATAATATTTTCAAATGGTGAGCACTGTACCTTATTGGAAAAAATTAATAGTAACCAACACAAAACAGGTTAGTGTCTGATATTAATGCAAAATGAAGCAGCCAGGGCTTTTCAACGTATTTTATAAAGATAAAACTATGCTTTTGCACCACAGATGAGCTATCGTTCAAAACTGCTTTCTTTCTCCACAAAACTTTGCATGCTTTACTTTGTAACTCACCTTGAGAATGTCTTCTTGTAAACACAGCTACAGCTCTACAGTAAACTAATTAGAGCAGTCTTTGAATGGAATTAAGGTATTTCCTCCTCAGATACTTCTATCGTGAGCATGCCCATTAGAGGTAATTGGATTATTTCTACTCTGTTTATCTCTTAATTCTCCGCATCTGTAGTTTAGGGAGGTTGGGGTAGCCTGGAAAAAGGAGAAGCACCAGGGGAGCATTTCCACAGTGGGATTTCATCCCTTCCCGTCGGTCTCCAGGGGACGAAGCCTGAACATGTGATATTAGAACCTAGACGAGGGAAGACAAGGGCTTATCCATCCTCCATTACACACCGCAAAGGAGGGACAACTTCATGCTTTAATGTGACTGTTTGATCCTTGTGACACAACGCACACGGTACCAGACACGATTACCTTCCAATCTAACCAGAAATTTTAATTTGTGGCAGCAGATGAACACATAGTACAAGCCCATTGATTTTTCTCAGAATTACATCAATGTGACAAGCTAAAAGTGGAAAAGAAAATCTGTCATTTTATTTTTTTCTTTCTGATGCATATGTTTAGGCGGCAGACCTGATGGAAGAGAAAATTAGCTTTCTCTTTCTTCTCTCTTCCTCATGAGTTGGATTTTTGTGTACCTACGGCTTCACGAGGGTGAAAAGTAAACCCCTCGAACCATGTAATCTGGTCACGCTACCTGACTTTCTTTCCCACTGCGGAGAAAACTGTGAAGCAAGACCTTGGCTTGCAAATAAATTTCTCTGCAAAAAAAGGATCAGTGCACTCCGCAAGAGTGACATTCACCTCTCCTTCTTCTTTGCCTCCCCACTATTTGATTTCAATACTGCTTATACATTCTTTGTCTCTCATTAGTTGAAAATTTCTCCAGAGCTTCAATGCCGCTGATTAATTATGCATTGTGCGACCTACATTTTTTTTTCTTGCTGGGATTGTTTCTTTCTATTTGAAGCCTGCAAAAATAATTATACTCTAAAATCTGTTCTTACATTAAAATCAATCCGGGGTGTTATGTGCTGAGAGACTGTAGCAGCAGATGCAGCAGCAGGAGCAGCACTGCCAGAAGGAAAAAACGAGCTTCCGGGCTCGCTGCAAATTCCCTACACAACTTACACACAACAGGACTTTTTACACAACCGTGACATAAACAGTAGTCAGTCTGCCACCCTCTCCAAACCCCCTTTACCTCACCGTCGCAGCCTCTTCCTTCCATAAAATTCATTATTTAGCTTGATGTCATTGTCACTTCTGTGCACATCACAGTCTGCTCCGTTGACCTTTTTCTGGCAGATATAAGGCTGTGCGATTTCTGTGTGCTGTTGCTGATCTGCCCATTTATAATAGTGAAATAAAGGAGATTGCAAGGTTATACACATTTCAAGAGCAACAAAGAAGCGCGGGAGAGGCTGCTTACATCTGCTACATACTTCGCTTTCAACCTTGGCAGACCTTGAAGTGCTATGCCTGCATGACTGGCAGCTAGAAAATAGTCTTTGGTTTGGGATGACAATCTCAAAGAGATGTGGAAGTGGGTGGCATTTGTTCTCCAAGATACTTTTTTTTGCATAGCAATGTAAAGCCTTGAGTGTCGCAATAAAAGTGCAGGACACACATTGTTTCTTCAAGGGAAAATCGAATTCCATTTTTATGGAGTTTTTTGAATTTACGACAAGGAAAAATAAAGCGGTTATTTTAAATAATATCACAGTATGAGCACAGATTCACCAGGCACCTCAGTGAGAAAGCGCTCAACCCTACGCTGTACAGCCATTCTCGCTTATTATGAATGGCATCTTCACCGCTTCACGAGTCAACTGATTGTATGAATTACAGTCTCTGGAGTAATAAAGTCATTTGCATTGCCCTGGTTTACACAGCTGAGAAGAGGGGCATCTATTTTCTCCCTTTGTCTCTGTTGCAGCAGCGATCTGCCTAAGCATTTGCCAGGTCTGTCCTGCGGCGACCACATCTGGCCCCTTCCTCGCTCTGTGAGGAAGGGGCCATCCTTGCTTTTTCAGACTTGCACTAAGTTGATTTCAGTTGGTGTGTGGGAGAACGAAAATGGCGAGCAGTCTACAACTTTTCAGGTGTGTTGATATGAGCATTACTTTTAATTTTATTCTACAAAAAGATGACAAGCCAACGGTAAAGTGCAAACTGGATCCTGCATAGAACTTCAGCTCTTTGCAAACATCTGTGCAGCCAGCATGCTAATGCTAAGCTAGCCAAGAACCCAGAGAGATTGTAAAGCCGATTGCATGCTGACCCTAGCCCAGCAGCCAGAGCCAGATCTTCAAGAGATAACAAACTGATGAGCAGTTAGGCTGCAGCCTTATTTTCTACCTGTTCATGTTTCTAAAGTTTGATCACTGTGGTGATAACTTTGAAGTCTCTTTGAAGTGTTTTTTTAAAAAAGAAAAATCATTTTGTTGATACTTAAAAACTAAAAGAAAGATCATTTTTCTGTGAATAGGCCCATATGGAAAAGAAATAGTAAACACTTCCGAAAGACTTGCACAAGATGTGGCCTACTTCATATAGTGAATCATATATCCTATATGATTTACTCATGAAAGTGGCCACTTTCTCATTACTTTCATATATTGCTTTAGTAAGTATCCAAAACATACAAGTTTCATTTATATAATTTTCTTTTAAAGCATACACTCTTGTATGCTTTTCATACAAGTTTCACACAAGACAGATACAAACTTTATAAGATTTATATATATATCTTTTCCATATAGGGGATTTGTGTTGGTGTGTTGAACTGTAGCCTCAGGTTTATATTGTTAACTGGAAATTATATGACATTGTGTTTCAGGTGTAGTTTGGTAAGAAATTACTTTCTTTGGTGAATAATTAAACAACGCACTGCATTACTTTTAAGAAGAGTAATGAGTAATGTGTTATACATTACTTTTCTTTTTGGAATAACGAAACCAAAACTAATGATTACTGCCATTTTAAAGTAATCTGTTACTCTATAAAGTCACCTACTATCTAGTTAACTTTTGTGTTGCCAAAAATAAAAAGCTTTTGCAATTAGCTTGCTAACTTTAGAGTCAGGAGGTGTGGACTCTAGGGTTGTGCCAGTAGATGATAATATCAAAGTTAATAATGATAGGTTCCCAATCAAGGCAATCTAATTTCCCCACTGATGTGTTATATTAATATTCTCTTTGTGCTGAGATTCAAAACAAATTACTTCTCCAAAGTCACAGTTTCATATTACACTTCCATATATAACCCATACAAACATGTCTGGTTGTGTTTATTGGGGGAAATCTGGGTTTTTCAAAGAATCGTTCTGTTTTAAAGTCAAGTTCATGTCTGGGCTTCTGCTCACGGTTTAACTGAAGTTAATGGGTGTGTGTGTGTGTGTGTGTGTGTGTATGTGTGGAGTGACTACATGATTACATCATCATAAAGTGAGAGAAAACAGGAGGTTATTTCTGACTACCTGATTGATTTTTGAGTCAGGGCTTAATGTGACGGCATCTGCCGAGACACTGGTTTCTCTCATCAGGCCTTTTTGTTGATGAAAACCTCATAGATAATTTGGGATCCTTCTGGGGAAAACCTGGTCTTATTAGGAGAGATGGCATCCACCCCACTTTAGATGGAACAGCTCTCAACTCCAGAAATCTGGCCAAATTTATTAAACCCCCCAAAATGTGACTATCCAGAGTTAGGATGAGGAAGCAGACTCTCTGCAGCTTCTGTCCTCCTGTCATCCCCATAGACATTGTGTCTGCTCTTGTATCATCAAAAGACAAGCCCCCCAAAAGTATACAAATTAACAAAGAAAGACTGATATAACACCTTCAACTTCACCTGAGAATAAATCAATTAAATGTGGACCTTCTACTGATATTCCTTCTCCTCAAATACAAAATCTTGAATACTGAGGCAATATCTTAAAGACCTCATAGTATCTTATGAACACTTCACTCTCAGGCTACGTCCACACGTACCCGGGTATTTTTGAAAACGCAGATTTTTCTATGCATTTGCGCCTTTCGTCCACACGTAAACGGCGTTTTCAGTCACTGAAAACAGAGATTTTTAAAAACTCCTGCCAGGGTGGATATTTTCAAAAACTCAGTTTTTGCGTTTACGTGTGGACGCGGTAAACGGAGAAAACGCAGCGTCAAAGGTGTGCGCCTTTTTTGACGTCACACTGTGCGCCACGTTATTGTTTCGGTGAAATGAATTTCTACAATGGCGGACGTAGACAAAATACTGTTACTGTTAATTTTTCTCTCTGCAGTGTTTAAATGCTTAAAATATACACACACAGTTACTGTCCCTCCACACATACGACTCAGTTCTGCTTCTGTGCGCCATCTTTGTTTACTCTTTCCCACCCAGGCTTATTGACTTCTGATTGGCCAACATTTCTACACGGATAGGAATATAGCACCACCTGCTGCTTTGGCATGTTCCTAGCAGAGTTTTCCTTCGTTTTTGGCTTTTATGTGTGGACGGGATTTTTTTTCTAAATGAAAACGGAAAATCTTGGTTTACAAAAATACACGTGTACGTGTGGATGTAGCCTCAGACTGCAGGCTTAATGGTGGAGTTTTCTCAGTCCCTGTCTATACTTGTATTAGTTCTTTCCCCGATTTGTTTTTCTTCCATCCTCTCTTGTCAGGTCTCCTTATATTAAATTGTGTCCCTGTTTAGTTATTGTACTTCACTTCCTGCTTTATTTTGTCAGTTATTTGTTCCTTGTGCCTTGCTTTTAGTTTTACTTCCCCTTTCTTGTCTTCTGATTTATTTCAGCTGTGGTTTGTCCCAGGTGTCTCCCCTTTGCGCTAATCACCTTTCTGTGTATGAATAGTTGCTGCCTCTGTTTTTAATGGACCAATGGACATTTATTTATTTATTTTTAAAATCAAGTTCTCCCTCATAAGTCCATATTTGGGTCCTTTTTCATACAATCCTTGATAGAAGGCTCTGACAACAGCATAAACCAGGCAGACTCTGGGTTTGTTTTGGAAGAGCAGCTGAGATGTTTCAAGTTAACTCTCATTTTTCTGTATGGGGAGTTGTTCAAATTTTTTCTCCATTCCCATCACAATCCACTTGTTGCCATTACATTTAGCTAATTCTTCTCTCTTGGAGCAGCAGCTCAGCACTCAAGCCACATCACCAGGAGTCGGCAAGAGAAGCCAAGGCTCACAGCGGTGGATTCATGAATGTGAGCCTGGAGTCACAATTACCTCAGCTTTCATCCTTCTTGCTGTCTGAGTGTCTTCTTGCAGTGCTGCCCAGCTTTCCAGCCGCTTCCCTGGCTAGGCTGTGGGCAGAGGACTATAAGCCTGTAGCTGTTGCTCTGGCTGGTCTCTCATCCAAAAGGATGAGCCTTTGTCTCTTTTTCCCAGCCAGAGCCAGCTTCTTTGCCCATGTTTGCTAATTCCTGTGGCTCTGAAAATATCTCCAGTGCTGGTAAATTGTAATAGTGAGTTGGCCAGTAATAAAATGGCACCATTAAGACTGAATTTTCTTTTTCTGAGCCTGATAGTATAGAAAATGAGTTTTTTAATGCTGAGCATCCTGAGTTTGAGCTAGAGTAGAGGTCTGCGCGGGAATGTTTTTTTAGTCCCGCTCCCGCAAGGTTTTGTACCGCACCCGACCGCTCCCGCTGTATATTCAGTCTTTGTTCACCCGCTGCCCGCTTAGAATAATTTTCTACCCGACCCGACCGTTCCCGCTAAATTTAGATCTGGTTTCCAAAATCTCACATTTAAATGGGGTACCACCAAAAAATAGAGATAACAGATAAAACTGCAGGTTGTGCAATGATTGTATTTATTTTTCTTAAACAAGATGCATTTATCTGTCAACATGCAACATTTATCTTTTAACATGGAAAACGTGTTGCAAAAATAAAATAAATAAAAACGAATACAGCATTGTGGCCTACTTGTTATTTTTATGTAAAATACAAACGTATCTCACAGACATCGAATTTTCCTATTCTTGCTGCTGTGTCGACCAAATGTTGGGCCAGCTGTGTGAAGCCTTTTCCAGAGATGGTATCATACGGTCGAATGTCTTGGCAAACAAACTGAACACATTTGTCTCTGGTTTCTTTTTTAAACTTCTCTGGCACCAGCAAAGATTTAGTAAATGCCAGTTTTGTTTGCCCCTTTGTGATGGGACATGAGTGCCGCCTTAAACCTGAGGTTCCAGTCTTGTGACTGCAAAAGGGTAAAACTTTGAGGCATTTATCGCATTGTACAAAGGGTAATTTTTTTCCATTTGCGTCTATGACGCATGAAAAAGACTCCCATACATCAGACTTGCCTGATGTGGGTTTCCTTAAAGTAAACTGACCGTTGTCTAATCCCAGCTGAACGTCCTTCAAGGAAATTGCATCTTCAGTTTGCTCTGCCATGTTGGTAAAGCGCGCTCTGATGCAGGTGATGCGCGCACAGAGTCACAGACTGTGCAAGTAAAATGCACGTGCAAAAAGCACTGATCCATGCGCTCAGTGCGTGTAACAGGCGTGAGCACTGGCTGTACCAGTGCTCAATTAGAATGAGGAAATCACAGATATGCTGTTCCGAAAAAATGTCGGGCACGCTATATTTTCAGACCGCGCGCTCCCGTTCAAATTACACCAGAGTTACCGACCGCTACCGCATTTTATTTGGAAATTTATTCCCGCGCCGCAAGAAATCTGGTCGGGTCCCGCGGCTCCCGTGGGACAGCCGCGGGAATGCAGACCTCTAAGCTAGAGCTCCTAGAGCTCCAGCTATCAGAGGAGACTGCTCTGCTGAGCAGTCCCAGCTTTTAGAGCTACCTGAATATCCTGCACCACTGAGTGTCCTGGATATTCAAGACAGACAAAATCGGAACCTACAGAACCTGCAGAAACCCAGGCAGTGGATCTTGTGCCGCCTAAGGCTGAACCAATGGACTGTACATTTCTATCAAGTTCAAAGGTCTCAGCCTCATCTTGGCCAAGTGTCATTCTTCCTCTGTCATCAATAACCCCCAGCCAAACCAGAATTGCCCGATTGCCTCTGCTGACACTGGCCTCCAGGGGGTCTTCTTTGTCTCTGACGTTCATCATCTCATTCACTGCATATTAGGTGGAAGGTGCCTCAGAAATTCGAATTATTAAACTCTCTCTCTCTCTCTCTCCCATAATGTGTCTCTTGTCCTCTCTCTTTTTTCTGTCTTCTCTTTCCCTTTATTTCAAAAAGGTTGGAACAGATGGACTCTGTTTACTGAACACTTTACACTTTTTACACAGAAAAAAACAAACTGGATGAGTTGGTTAAACTATAGGTCTTGAGTTTAAAAGTTAAACTCAGCCAGCAAATGTCATGACTTAATGTTATAGCTGGTCAGCTGATATCCAGCCATTTAATGATTGGCTAAAGTCAGTATTATGTAAGTGGAAAATATGTCTGGAAGTGGAAAATTAACGCCAAGTAAGTGTGTTTCTCTTTCACCTGTGTGCTTTCATTGTGGCACACATTTTTACATTACACACAGTGGATAGCGCTGCCATAATGGTATGCTCCTCCGGTGCCTGGCAGTGATACAATCAGTCATTGCCAATGCCAAATGAGGTACATTTACCTCTGCAATTTCATTAAGTTTAGAATGACTAAAAGAATAACACTTTTTTTTTTTTGCATTGAATGACATAGTGCAAAAATACACTAACAAAGTATAAGGTGGCAGATATTTTTAGGTTTTCTGAGGTAGTGCTGGACCATAAAGCAGGGCGATATGACCAAAAATATTTATCACAATATACATTTGAAAATTTGCGATAACGATATAACTGACGAT
>NW_024582701.1:20629-42727 GCF_018398535.1 Haplochromis burtoni | reverse complement strand
GTTGCCCAATATTATACTGGTATTACCATGAACGGTATGATATGACCCAGCCCTACTGGACCATACTGTAGTTTGTTGCTGATCAAAAAGAGTTGATAAGCTAGACTGCCTGTTTGGTTGCTAGAAGACTTTTGTTAGCTTCAATCTGAGAAACAACACTTTTTAGACACAAATCAATATGTTCTGCAGTTAAATTAACACTGCCTATTAACATTACACATGGCTAGGACTGATGACATTTTCCCCTAGCTCCAACAATAATGTATGTAGTAGCCACTACCCTAACAGTTGGCTTACATTTTTAGTATCACTTTTTCGATAAACCTACTCTGTGCTGACTTTAGCTAACTGAGATAACCTTGAAATCTGCTCAGTGCCACTCTTGAATAATGCTTGCTTCTTCTCTGTAGCAAGGTGAATTTTCCGACAAGTATTGTTTTCTATTATCCTTTTATACTGTTAAACAAAATAAAAAATTCTGGCTTGTGGAAAGAGTAAGAAGCTCGTACAATGCTAATCTCTTGCTTTGTCCAACATAAATGCCAACAAAGGTTTATAGGGCTGGGTAGGGATAGAAAGACATCATCAGGAAGCTCTGACAATAAACTTCAGCAATCAAGGCAACAATTAATATGATCCACCCACTTTGAATGCTGACCACCATTGTCTGTAAAAATAACATGCAATCTGTGGGTTCATGGTTCAGTATTTGTACACACACAAAGTCATGTTCACTGAAAAACAGCGAGCTGGTTAAATGTTCTAAATGCTAACCATTGTGTTTTTCTGCAGGATAGGGACTGGTTGTGAGGCTAGTCAGTGAGCCTCACAACCTGTGTTGTGGAGCTGTACTAGGTGCTTCTTCAAAATGTGAAGTAGCACTTCTTAGCAACTGACAGAAACTTGAAATCACCCAGTTTATATTATTTATATACTTATTTGACAAAGTTACCTTAATTTCAGGTCTCATAGGTAGAAGGTGGGCTACAGTCTGATAGATTTATCTTTTTTAATTAAAACCAACACAGAAGGTGTCAGGGTCCTGGGTCTCTTGACCCAGCATGTTTAGTTCTTTGTGATTTTTGTATTATTGTACTTGGTGTGAGTTTCTATGGTTTCTAGTTTCGATCCCTTGCCCTTCATGTCTCTCTGTGTCCCCTCTGTTCTGTGTAAGTCTGTGTCTGCATGTTTGAGTTCCCCTCTGTGTCTCTCGGTTCTTAGAGTCCTCTGCCTTATGGTTTATGTCTCTGTTTTTCTTAGTTGCTGTCTCCACTGTGTCAAGTTCGCGTCTCTGTGTGATCCTTCCTGTTTTACTTTGTAGGTCCGTGTCTTATGTGAATGTGTCCTGCTTTGCTTGTCTCGTCAGTTCTAATTTCCCCCAGCTGTGCCCTCCTTCTGTGTCTCATTCTCCTCGTTACTTCCCAGTGTATTTAGTCCCTGTGTTTCTCTGAGTCAGTGTTGCTTCGTACCCTCAACAAGCTGTGTGTGTTTTGCCTCCGTGTTACCAGTGTTTTGTTTCCAGCTCCAGTTCAGTATTTCTGCTTCAGTGTTTTAGTCCACCTTCATTTTTGTTTGTCTTTTGGTGAGTTTAGTTAGTAAGAGGTTTTCCAGCAATAAAGCTGCGCTTTAAGTTGAACTTCTGTGTCTGAGTCCTGCATTTTGGATCCACCACTCCTGCTTGCCCGCCTGCCACACAGCCAACCATGACAGAAGGGCAGCGAGCACTCATTCTGTTCTCCAGTGCACGTTAGTGATGTGTGGATCGATCCTGAAATATCGATTCCTCCGATACCAGTCATTTATGTTCTAGAATCGATTCTCACATTAAAATATCGATATTTTAGTAATTTAGGGTAAATTTGTAGTTTATCATTAACAGGAACACAGTGGAAAGGAACTATAACATTCGGATTGTCTACATTCGAAGGAACTACTTCCTCTGCCGCCTTTCATAGTCATGTGTGAAATACGGCTCTATAAATGTGTGGCAGCACCTGGCGTGCGCACTCATAACAATGGCTGAACGTAATTGGAGTCATGTGTGGACGTATTTTACCTCCACTAACAGCTGAGACGTGGTTTGCGATACATGTGGCAAAAAAGTGAGGTGTTGCCGCAACACCACTGACCTTGTCAAACACCTCAGAGGAAACCATATCACAGAATATGAGGAGCGTATGTTGAGGCGAACTGAAGAGGAGGAGAGGGACAGGTGCTGCTAGGGCGAGACAGACGTCTCTCACTGAGTCCTTTAGTGCTGCAGGCAGGCAAGGTGTTCAAATAGCGCACAACTTCAGTTTTTTTATTACTATATGATGAACTCTGCATTATTAAGTGATAAGAACAAGTAATCTGATGTCCTGTAATCATTATGACGCTATAATTTGAGATACAAAAAATAAAAAAAGTTTTTGTACAAAGTATCGGTATCGGATCAGTATCGTTGATACCACCCTGAATTTTACTTGGTATCGGATCGGAAAGGAAATCAGTGGTATCGCACATCACTAGTGCACGTATTACCCAGAGAATGTAACAACCTAAACAGTCCCAACATAAACAGTGACAAGTAGGAACCAAAATTACCCTGGATAAAGAGTTGTACTATAATACATAACTCAAATGTTCTTGGACACATTATGAAAGTCATATAAAATCATGTTTTACATTAAGCTGTTGGCTGCTAATCAAGGTTGCAGGGGGACAGTTTAATAATAAACACAAATGAATATGTACTCAGTTAAAATGATAAAGGTGTACTAACGAAGGGTGCAGCAACTAAAAAACTGATTTCTTGAATTGAAAAACAAGTCCATTTGTTATTAGTTTCAACAAAGAGCACTCTAATGTCAAATGTCAGCACCCAGAGCTGACATTTGGCTACCGTGAGCCCTCGGCCTCTCTCACCTTACCACCTGATAAAATCCCATTAGCCATAAAAACACTTGCTAAACAATGTGAAACCTAATCCTGTCCAAGTTCATCTGCGGCTTTCGCTGCTTTTTTCCCCCATTTCTTGCTCCTGAAATGTGTTTCACAGATGGAGAGTGCCAAGGTGCATCACTAACTGTCTTTGAGTTTTAAGTCTGCAGTGATTCAGTGTCGGCAATGGAGTAAATGCATATCCGAAGGCACAGGTGAGCCAGACAATGAGAACTGTCAGCATGTCCAGTTTGATATATAGTGTTTGCCGGTGTGAATGAAATGTATAATTCCAGCTACGTATTAAGATGGGCAGACTCCATGCTTCCTGTAAATGAGATACTCTCACACGGACATATATTTATCTGCGTTTTATGGCACACAAGTGCATTTGGAAGTTCTAATGAAGAAATCCTTTCACAAGATGCTTCTAGATGTCGTAGAGAAATTGCTCTGCTTCATGTTTATTAATTATAGGGATATATCCCCAAGCTGGGAGGGGGGGAAAATACAATTTGCTGCACCACAGGACAAGAAATTCATCCTTGGGTGCTGTGGGTTCAGGCTTGTTTGTGGATTCAATGTGTGTATTCCATTTTTTTTCTACAGAGAGAAAAAACTTGGAGGGAGGAGGATCTGAGATTCAATTTACGGGCAAGATGGAAAGCCAACACAGATGTCAGGAGTGAAAAATAGTTTCAGTTGACAAGTGAAAGAAGTTTGCAGTTTGGGGCTGGCAGATGTGTTTCTGTCCTTGGCACTGTGTTACAGCTGACGAGCATGGCTGACATCCTGCAAACTTATTTACAGGTTTTTTCTTTTCTAACTTGAAAATCCTACAATACAACAGGTTGGAAAGACAAGAGGCATAACTGATGTGTAGTGTGTGTACAATTTATTTCACAGTCATCGTGATCAAAAGCAGCCGGTGCCATGTTGCTTCTCACTGTACTGTAAGACGACAAGTGTCCTACCTGTAACGCAACGTCTGTGACTGACGGAGCAGCTGTAATCCCTGCTCACACTCACCAACTGGAATTCACCAATATCCAAGGGTATTGCCTAATCAGAGCTTGTTCAGGATGGAGTGAATAGCCAGACTTTTTCATTTGGGAGGAAGCGAATAGCAGCGCATTTAGCCTGGGTGACTGTAGGGCAGGGAATATCAGTTGCTTGGCTGACCAACGTTTTTGGCACTTAATATCACAAACACTTGTACCATAATTTTGTTTACTAGTGTTGTCCCAAGAAAATAAAAATTATTCTGATCATCAGTGGAACCACAGCTTTTTTCACAGGTTGTTGACTTTTGTTTTGATGCATGTCCATTCATCCAGGTAAGTAAATCCCAAAAGGTTTATATTGTTGGGGAATCCTGCAGTCAGCTGAGACTGAGGAAGTCACTTGAATGAGCAACGAAACGTTTCTCCCACTGAAAAAGTTACATCCAGATGAACAGAATCAACCTTTTGGGGTTGTTGACTTTTATGTTTTATCTCTTAAATTTCAGAAGTTCAGTTTATCCGTGTTGATTTATAACAACATTTCTGTAAATGTCACAGCTATACTTGTACTGGTGCTTCAGTGGTACATTCAGTGCTACCTAGGAGATAATAGCATGCTTGTCTGCTTGGTAAGCAATACAAACAACCTCTTAAAACTGTGTGACTGGTGAACAAGCAACAACCTTCAACAATGAAAAATTAAGTCAGCATGGAAAGGCCACAAACTGCACTTCCTCAAGTATCCTCCTGAAGCTAGCCTAAAACACGAGTTCAACTTCACAGGCTCAAAATGTTACAATGTTCAACTTTACAAAAATAAACTGCATGCTTCCAACATCTTTACCACCAGTTTCAATTTGTAACTGCCAGCAACGCTCTCCAACCATTTGGCAACCCCGTTTTTTCCCCCCTAGTGTTGCGTGGTTGCTTTAAATGCTTTCCATAAATGAAACAAACATTGTTTAGCACACACCCCGTTCCCCCCCTGCAAATGCTGTATTCTTCCCCGTCAGTGTTTGTTCATTTTCAGTTTCCTTTGTCATGCATCACTTTTAAAATCTCCCCTGTCTGGGTGGAGGTGTTTTATGTTTACCGGAGTTAATAACTCATTCGTTCACCTGAGAATACAATGGAGTGGCAGGAAGCGTCGGCACAAGCTTCATGTAATTCATAAAGATGAAGTAAGGAGAATGCCTTCTGAAGACAAAACCAACTACTGCGGCACTTTTTGAGGCACGCTATGGACACAGGTCATTTCATATCATTTCATGCTGAATCTCCCAGAAATATACTTTATGATATGCTTTGTAGCCATTTTGGAGTTAAGGCACTCCTCAGAATGTGAAAAGCTTGTGAAGAATCAATGAAAAATAGGCACAGGTGTAATATGAGTCTGGTTTTAATGGATCAGTGAATACCCATTCTTCTGTATGTATGACTTATTGTTGCTCTGTTCAAAATTCATCTTAGGAAAAGGTAATCCCTGCTATTGTGTTTGAGTAAACCTCGGGCCATATGGAGCTGCAGAACATGTTTATGCAGTTCTCATTGTGTGTGTAAGGGTACACTGGTGCTTCAGTGGTACATTCAGTGCTAGTTAGGAAACAATAATATGCTGGTGTACTTGGTAAGCAATACACACAACCTCTTAAAACTGTGTGACTGCTGAACAAGCAACAACATTCGACAATGAAAAATTAAGCCAGCATGGAAAGGCCACAAACTGCAGTTTATGACTGCCATCCACTCTCTAGGCCTGTGTGACTGGGGACTTATGAATGCAGCTTGCTGACCAAGTAATCCACCTCCTCATTCATTTCTAGACACATTTGACTCCTGATAACCAACCTTGCAGGGGACACTAATGTTGATGTTTCAAAATGTAGAGTCCAGAATGATTAGGTGATGCCACAGTAGTTATTTCCATGTTTAATATAGTCTATGGTCTCAACTAACTTAGGAGAGAAGCTCTGCTGCATGTCTTTTACTGGAAGGTTTCGTATAATGTGGGGGAAATGAAGTTTGTGAATTAGTGTTTTCTAAATTAAAACAGTTAGATAAAAAAGGTAGTAACCCATCAAAAATACACCTCAAAAATGAGAAGAACTGCAGATCCATTTGACCTTTTGTGGAAACTTGAATTATTTTTTAAGGGTTAAAGACTTATCAGCTTCATGTTGCTACTTTCCCACATACACATAATTCATGATGTCAAGTAAATCCTCATGCGCACACTTGGCAAGAAATCCTGTTGCACTGATACAGCAATCTATATTATTGGGCTTTGCCCTTCACTGTCTTAAGTGATGGAGTCACTATGTAGATGCCCCCATTCTGGCAAAGCAAGTCAGTGGATCATTTATCATCTATCATAGAGGACTTGGCTGGTATATAAGGTTATAAAAATGCAGCCAAACCAATGCAGTCCTAAATGGCTTAAGGAGGAAACGAACCATTTCATTTCATCAGAGCATTCGGGTTTTCAGAAAGCCTGTAAGAAGCATTGGGACTGAGCCTAGTAATATTTTTTCTATAATGTGATCACGATGCTGTTTGATGCTCCTGGAGCTGTTTGATAGTCTTATGCTGACATGCTGTGCAGCTGTAACACTCTTCATAATTTCCAACTAACATGACAAATGCTTTCACTGAAGAGAAAGATTAGCTGCTTACCTCTGCTGGAGCAAATGTTCAATTAAACACTTCACAGTCTGGAGGATTTCATAATTTATTGTTTGAGAATTTGCCATAAGGACGATAATTTGCAACAGAGATGGCTGGATATTTTCTTCAGGTACTGCTGAGCTTTGGTAAAATGAAAGTGAGTGCAGTAGAAAACATGCTGCATTTTAAAGTGTATGCTAGTTATTTGTTCACATCTGTGCACAAAATACAGTGGGTGCAATTTTTTCCCCCTTTTTGACCACTGTGGAAACAAAAATGCTGACTGCGGTGAGAGATATTCGCCCTCTGGGTGAGAATATTTCCATGTCACATCAGGGTGAGCTTAATGAAAAATGAAGATCCAGCCCCAAAGTGGAAAGTCACCCTTAAAATGTTATCTGATAATGCAATTACTAATTCTAAGAGCAGAGTCATAAATATGACAGGACTGCTTTAAGAGTCTCTTGAGCCTGGAATTAAACTTGCTCTCTTAATAACCTGATGATTAACACATTCATAAAGTCTGGCTGCAGACTGCTCACAGCTACATGGCACACTCATAAATACTGATTTATGACTTGTGCCAGCCTCATCACAACTGAAATGATCATTTGTGATGGACCATGGAGCAGTGTGTCAAAACTGTTTGTGAAAGACTAAAGGTCTTCCTGTCACTTTATGTTTCCTGCAGAGAAACATGAGCTGAATTTTGTTTTTAAGTCGAGGGCTTCTCTCTGCTTCTGTGTCACCTGCTCCTCTTGTCGTCTTCCTGGTTGGTCTTTGTCTGATCAAAGAGTTGCTTCGTCTTTGCAGCTGTGCACGTGGGTGTGCTTTTCAGTGAAGAGAGACACATAAAGGCTTTAATCTTCATTAATGTATCCTAACAGAACATGAAACAGTCACTGGATTTAGGACGGTTTTTTAATTTAATTTTTATTTGGCATCCAAAGTGGACTGAATATTAAAAGGTGAGAGGAACAACTGTCATGGTCCTGGTGTCATTTTGACCCAGCGTTCTTAGTTTTCTTATGTTTTTGTATTTTGTTCTTTATTCATTCCATGGTTCCTAGGTTGTTCAGTTTAGTTTACTATATTTCCCCTTGTGTCTGTACCCCGTGTCCCCCTCCACGTATCTGTGAGTCCCCATGCCTCGTTTCTCCTCCTCATGTTTTATTCCATGTTTTCCCCAGCCCGTTATGTCTGTGCTCTCCCTGTGTTCTCTCTCCCCCTCCTGTCTGCGCCTCTGTGCACTTCCTGTTTTACTTTGACAGTCTCTCGTCACTATACGTCATGTTGTTTGCACCTGCCCTGTCTCATTATGATTATCTGTGTCAGCTGTGTTCCCCGTGTGTTCCCATGTCCCTCGTTATCCGTCTGTGTATTTATGGCCACGTCTCCCTCAGTTCTTTGTCGCGTTCTCCCTTTTAGCTGTGTGACTTTCCCAGTGAGTTTAGTTTTCCCAGTTTAGGTTTGTACTGGTTTCTGTATAGCCACTTTCCCGTTCTGTAAATAAAGCTATATTTTGAGTTGAGTCCCCATTCTGGTGAGTTTGTGTTTGGGTCCAATTCCTGCCTGCACACAGCTGATTATGACAACAACACATAACCATAAAGGTGGAAAAGAATTCATACAGAAACTGAGAATTTTTTTTAGCTTGCAAATATCACATATTTGATTTTTGTCCAAGCGATCTTCAGATTAATCACTTCTGACTGGAAAATGTTGAAACTCTGAATTTGTTCTTTTTCTGTGCAGCTGCTGATGTAACAGTTGCAGTGCTCCCGGCTTTGACCTTGCACCAAGTGTCTCTCAACTCCTCAGCTCTACAGTTATTTAAATCTTGGCTCTCTTTGCCTTCTCGTCCTTGGCAACCTTCACAGGAGCATAAAGTACAGACCGCACAGCATGCAATCAGAGTTGACTCCGAGTCATTTCCCTGCATGTCCACCCTGAGTTTAAAATCGCTGAACTTGAAGTGCTGGATATTAGTCACAATTGTAAAGCACAGACTGTAAATAAAAGATTTCATGTTAGCATTTTTCATCACTGCCATGCTGGTGTTTTGGAGCCAGGAGAGTCATGATCTGTGGCTTTTGTGACGTTTTAAAGCGTTTCAGTTTAAATTTTTCGCTTCCTCTAGTGCTTAAAAGTTTAGATTCGTATATGTGGTAATTTTAGTTTTGGATTCCTGTTTTAGTTTATTTACTATTGTTACAAAGAACCTGATTTCTCTTGTTATTGTTTAGTCTTTGATTTCTGTCTTTACTACATGAATTTTGCTTTGTGATCCTATGCTTTGATTCACTGATGTTAGCAGAGGTGAGGCCTAGCAGACAGATAAAAGCTACACCTACTGGTTTTACACACTGTACAATTGTTATAAAAGCAAAACTAATCTATAGAAGTCTAAACTTGATGTTAAAAAGTCCTACTATTTATTTGCATGGCATAAAACCATTTCATACATTAACATGAGATTCATTATGAGCCTCGTGATCCCAAAAATCTGAGAACAGGTTAATAAAAGTTAAAAAAAAAAATCCTACTTGAATGAGCTTTAGCCAGGCTCATTTGAAAGGAACTAGAGCTGTGCTGTGTTAATAAGTCTGGATCAAATTGGCACAATAAGCAGCTGACAGCAGACCATCACTAGTTTCTCTACAGTAAAATGGTATAGCATGGTATCGGTAGAATAAGTAAGTAAGTGAGTAAGTAAATAAAAGGGAGAGGGGGTGAAAAAAGCTAGCGTCTTATCATTTCAGCTAATATCATGTCTTGGTTGTATATATTCCCCGGCTAATGCGACTAATAGAAAATTAATTACCACATTCTAATTTCCGTCTACTGAACCCGGAAACTTTGTAGTCCCCGGGCAGTTTGTGAAAGTCATTTGCTTTTCCTGACTGATAATAAAGTAATAAACTGTAGCAGCAAGAAAAATATCCTCAACTACAACAAAATCTACAACAACATAATCTTTTCAGCTCAGTTTTAATTAGAACACAGTTTGAGGCCCATATAAATGAAAAATGCCCGCCATACATAAAATACCTATTGCTGCAGTAAATGAGTGCCCAACGTGAATGTTTGAATGTCTGCTTAGATAAAGCGACTGCGATTAGCCTCACTAGGAACTTTCAGTTAAATGAAATTATATCAGGCACATTTTCAATCAGAACAATAAAATCGGTGCCGTACACACAGGTTGAATTAAACAAACACCTCCATACATCACAAATTCCCTCGATTGTTCACTTGATTGTTTCTTAATAAAACAGGAAGGAGGAGGCAGGAGAAGCCCCTCTAATTGTTTTCATGTCTTTCTTTTTTTTCATTTCTGCCTGTCATCACCTTAACTACAAAAAGGAAAGAGAAAAAAAGCAAACACAGTGATGACTTCCTGACTGCTACTTAATTAAACACATCCAGGGTTTAACCCAACACTTTAAATGGCAGTAGTTAGAGTTCCGGTGCTTTGTAATTCTCAGACAACTCTATCAGAGCTGCCTCAAACTATTTTAATTGGAAATTTAACTCTTCATATGCCAAAGGCTGTCCACCAGTTTATGTAGACATCATGCTTCTGTATCCTAAATGAACACTGCCTGCTTAGAATAGACGTAAACAAAGACTCCTTGATTAGCAGTGTTCATGTACTGTGAAATACTATACACTCATGCTTTGAAGCCCCAGTTTGTGTGATGCTGCCTAAAAAAAAGTAAAAATATGAAAAAAAAAATCTACAATATTTCATAACAATTAAGGGACTGAAGTGTAAAAGGTGTGTGTGTGTGTGTGTGTGTGTGTGTGTGTGTGTGTGTGTGTGTGTGTGTGTGTGTGTGTGTGTGAGCTAGTTTCTTTTGTAATTTCACTCATTCTTTATTAGCATTGTGGGTATAATTAGGATGTATTGAGACAGAGATCATGCGCTGGCAACAGATAAATAAATGTGGTTTATGTTGGAGTGAGAAAATGTGAAGCATTTCCTGGAGTCTCTTTTTCTGAACTATGCTCAATTGCACATACCCACTCCAGACACAAACTGCAATGACTGGGTGACATTTAGAAGGTAAATATCCTGTCAAATGTCATAAATCTTCCATCCAAGCTCATTTGTGAAATGTGAAAGATGATTAAAGATGTCAAATCTAAACTGAGAGAGAAAAAAAAAGAACATTCTAAATGCCATCACTGGAAACATTTTATAATTAATTGCCTACTCAGAGCACACAGAAAAGAAGGTTACAATTTAGTCTAAAAATATCTATAAAAGTGTAGGTGAGCATAACAAAGCTTGAGATGCGCTTATAACAAGGGGGCTCTGTTGTTGTGTGCCACAACCACCACCAGGGAGCACTGGAAGCACTGAATATAACACTGTTTTTAATTTTATATTTTTATATTTTAACAGTTTTTTTTAAACTGCTAAAAGAATAATTCCCATTCTCTCAATAAAATACTCACTAGTCCAAATCAATTTGTCTTTTGGAAAACCTCAGGCTTTCTTTTTAATGAATATCAGGACAATTTGCAGAAATACATTTTTCATGTTGATTCACTTGCAATGCATAAGAGTAATAAAGGCAACGGTTAAAAACAAATGCAACATATACAGGTGTCCCAGTTCTTACACACAACAGCTCAAAGTTGTTTTTGTTGCTATGAAGGCAATGAAAACTAATATAAACCTATTCAGATTCTGAGTTTGAGTTGTGAGTTGAAGTTTAGAAATAATCTTGTTAGCAGAGGTGAAAAGCAAGAAATACGATTATCAAAACAAGGAATTTCAGATCAAATTTGAGTCATTATGATAGAACATATTTTTCATGTAATGAAATAAAGAAATGTATAGTCTGAAATTTATGTGCCTCATAGAGTGATTTAATCACTAATACCTCTCTTTCCATGTTTTCCTTCCACATTCATTAATTCATACAAATATACTGGATAAGATTTTCTAGCTAGTTATTATATTTACATGTAATATATATTACATTGATATCCTATATACAAATGTGAGCTGTGAAAGTGTAACACTACCATCTGCTTTTTTAATAAGCACATACACAAAACAGTTAAACAGTGAAGAAGAAAGAAAAACCAAAATCATATTTCAGGTCATCTGAGCTGTTTGTATATGGGGTAGAAAGTGGAGACATGTCTTTCCATACACGGGCGCACACACACGCGCGCACACACACCACGCACTTATAGACACTTTCCATGATGCTTCCACTGTCCTGACATTCCAAACCGACTTTCTGCTTCCTGCAGATTTGTTGACAATCATTACATTTTGAAATCATCCAAAGGATCTTTTAAATATCATCCATTTACAACATAATACACTGGATAGAAAAGCCATATACCAGACTTTAGGAACGATTGAATGGTAAAATCACAAATACTGATTAATTACATTTAGATTTTGACTTAATGCGATACTGTATCACAAAACTGCACCTCAAGCAATTTGATCTGAAAAAGCTCTACTATTGCCTAAAGAGAAAAAAAAATCAGTTCATGACAGCAGACTGTATGAAGTAAAGCTATGTATTTGTTATTTTGGAGACAGAAGCATTGCAACACAGAATGACAATCACACACACCTCTCAAACACACCCTTAGAGTCAGACAACAAAGACACACAACTGTGTTTAATGGTGATCACAAGCATGTGTCCTCTTACAAAACATGCTCAGGATTATCATAAATTATATCTAGACTTTTTAAAATTTTAAATTTTGGCCTTTTACTTTTATTTGACAAAAGGTAACTGTATGACAGGGGAGTAGCAAGAGAGAATGGTGATCCCATGCAGTAAAATGGCCCAGATCCCATAATGCATTTCTTCACTGAAACACAGTGATGCGCATAGAGGATTAAAAAGCTAATACTTTTTCACTAACAATAGTGACTTTACAATCACTATTGTTTCCTTCCCTTTACTGTCCTTGTATCTGTTCTGAATGCTCCCCAGCATAACCAACATGTATGTGTGTCAGAGTAGTGTAAATAATCCAGACAAGCCAGTTATTTAACTTAGAACCAGACATATGGTCCTAATTGCTTCATGATACAGTGTGCAAACATGCAGGTGTAAAGGAAAATTTGTGTTCCAGCTCACCGAACCTGTACTATTAGCATGCAATTGTAAATTTCTTGTTCAAATGTAGGCAAGTCAAACTCACTATGAAGTGGATGGTTAAAACAATTAACAATAAAATGAGCTTTTATTACAATACATGCTTGTAATAAATGGCCAAAAGCCCGTCTTGCCAACGCCCTGAAAAACAAAGTTAGAAAAGACAATAAACCCCTGCTGCAGTTCACCACAAGAGCAGTGACATTCAATACAGAATTAAAGTTTCAAGTTTTTCCATTCATACAAATCCTTCCTTTATGGTGTAAACTCACCACAGAACATCATGTACCCTACTTCTAAGAGTGGAGAATAGATTTATAGTCTGTCACATGAATGTAGTGGCAGATGTCCTGTGCAAGCCACGTTTACTGTCCTCTCTTCATCCTTGTCACCACTTGGTTGCTCTGATAATCACACATAAGCACACCCTATTCAACAAGAGAGTAACAGCAATATAATCCTATAATCATATTTAAAAGAGGAGGCTAGGAATCCACATTTCTTAACAGTAATGTTATCAAATGTGGATTGCCAATCTTGGTAATGCGAAATCATCATCAGTGAAAACAGAAGTTGCATTAACTTTTAACTGACTTTACATGGCCAATCTGTTTCTTTTTGCTCTCTCCCATTCTCTATTTCCCTCTCTTTGTCTTCTCAGTCAATTTATTTATTTATTTTCTTGGGCACTTCCTTGGGCACTGAGTTGCTGCGGCTATGGAGGTTTTGAGAATGGCAGTGGGTGAAAGAAGGTGAAGAGTGGTGACTAGAAAGTTCTTTACCAACTCAGGTAGGGAGTCTAGCAGCCAACGAAAGCCAGAAACCAGCCTGTGTAGTTTAAGAACTACCTCTTCATTTTACTTTTTACAGGGCTCAGTCAACCACTCATTACCAAACAAATTTCCCACTTGTGTGACTAATAAAGGTTTATTTTTGTCTCAGCTTATCTTATTACACACCCTCTCCACAATATCAATAATGGTCTCCTTTTCCTCATCATAGAGGCTACTGGGTCCATTATTGGTCTGAGCATGCTGTGACGATGTGGAGTAACGTGTATCCAAATGCAGACTGCAGAAGGTTAACAGGTGTAAGTGAGAACTGACCTTCAATCGAGTTCAAAACAAAGGGAGAGCTGAAAAGCTAACAGAAAAAGACAAAAAAATAAATAAATAAATAGAAATAGATGTAGCAAAATGTGTCAAATTAACTGACATGTTAGCCGTCGAGGCTGCTGCTGCTACAGCTGCACTGTTAAAGGTAGTGCCAACAACAACTTGTATCCCTCTCAATCACAGGAAACTACTGTTGTTAGCTTTAGCTGTGTAGACGTGAAGGAAGATGGACAGCAGTGACAACAACAGAGTGAGGAATAGATGGAGTAAAAGTGTAATTAACATGATAGAAAAATAGATATGAATCATGAGAAAAGGAGAGACACAAGTGAAATAAAAGCTACTTTGATCATAAGCCACTTTAGTAACCCACAACTAACTATACCAACCTGGTTAAAAAGAAAAGCTGCTTCAGCATCTATAATATTGTCATGGTCCAGGGCCATGTTGGCCCAGCATTCTTAGTTTTCATGTATTTTTGTATTTTGTTCTTTATTTAGGCCATGGTTCCTGAGTTGCTCTGTTAAGTTGTTCCTTATTTGATTTCCCCTTGTGACTTTTACTCCCTGTGTGCTCCTCTGTGTATCTGTGAGCCCTCGTCTCCCCTCCTTGTGTTTCATTCAATGTTTTCCCCAGCCCGTTATGTCTGTGCTTTCTCTCTCTTCTTGTCTGAACCTCTGTGTACTTCCTGTTTTACTTTGACAGTCTCTCGTCAGTATGCGTCATGTTGTATTCACTACTGCCGTGTCTTACAAGTGTTTCATTGGGTGAGCTTCAGCAGACTCCAATCTTTGCTGTAGGTTCTCCATTCACTATCCCAACACACATCACCCTTTCTGCCTGAATGCAAGCTGTTTCTCTCTTCTCTCCCCTGACCTTTGCCAACTCTCAGCCTTATCACACACTCTGTGCTCTCCTGGCAAACAGCAGCCTTGAGCCTTAATGCAGGCTCTCTCTTGCCTCCTGTATTTTGCAACTCTCAGCTTCAGCGCAGGCTCTGTACTTTCTGCTGGTCATCAGCAGCATTGAGTCTTAATGCAGGCTCTCTGTTGTCTCTCTTCTCCTTCACCTCATCAACTTTTCCATGGTGTCTCTCCTGGTGTACATTGGCAATGCGCCTTTTTCACAGGCTCTCCTTCTCTCTCTTAACTTCAATCTAATCTCATTCCTTACCTCAAACATGGCACTCTCCTGGGGTCTGTTTCAGAAAGCGGGTTTAGAAAACTCAGAGTTAAAAATGATATCACGGGTTGAGTAACCCCGAACTGTCCAACTCGGAATATTCGGTTTCAGAAAGGCTGATAACAATTAGTTCAATCAACGCGGAGTTGCTTTAACCCCAAGTTAAGCGCGCGCACGAGGATACATAAAGCCCTGATTAGTGGAGCACAGATTAAGCGAGTCACCATGGAGACGGAGGGAAAGAAGGCGCGGTCAATGTATTTTACAGCGCTTGAGGCCGAAATTCTGATGGCAGCATATGCCGATAACATGCAAATTTTGCGGGAAAAAAGTAACACAGCCTCAGCTGCAAAAGAAAGGGAGCATGCATGGCAAAACATAGCCGACAGAGTCAATGCGTGAGTGTTAATTTAAACATTGATCTAGGGATTTCCACCCATTTAACACGTTATTTTATTATTTTATTTTACATTTTATTTTGTGATGTGATGTGAGCGCAGGTGCAACCCAACAGGCCCCAAACGTTCCTGGCAGCAAGTAAAAATGAAATATAAAAATATAGTCCAAACAGGTGGGTGTAATTGTATTATGAGCCATAGTGCTTGGTCTGTTTGTCCTATGTAAATCAATTGCAGTTAGAGGCTACATTAATTTTCTTTCTGTAAGCACTTATTGAAATTATCTGAGCACATTACAAGTACATATTTGCTTACTCTGTATGCTCAAATGTGACCCGTTATAGCCAACAGAAAAAAAGCGGAGGCCCGAAAAACAGGTGGGGGTCCTCCACCACCACCACTCACAGAGGCTGAGCAGTTGGCCCTCAGCCAAAACAGTGGGCGCCCTGTGGCCGAAGGCATCTCTGCGGGGACATCCTCTGAGTCAATAACCCCGCAAGACACAAGTGCCTACAGGAAGGTAAATTCAAAATAATACATGATGTGCATACATCCTTTCTTCACAGTCACCTTTGCAGTGCTACTCATTCATTTGATAAACTCTTTACCATAATGGATTATTTTGTAGTGAAGTTATTTTCCTACTGATTTTGCCTTCCCTCAGTCTTGGTTGTCTTTGAGAGCATAATGACAATGAAGTGTAAGGTGATTGGTATGTTTGTTAATTGCCATTTGGTCCCTTGTAAGTTATAAGTGACCTGTATAAACCTCATATTCTATCAGTTGATGGGGGGGTGCACGGTGCAGCTGTGGAGCCAGACCAACATGCAGTTGTGAGACCGTAATACTCCACAGATTATATGAGTTTACAGTAGAACAGCAATGTTGTTAATTTCTTTACTACAGGAAAATAATGAAGAAACATTGACAGCTGTTACAGAGGAGGAAGCAACAGAGACACTTTATGAGGTTTACATCTTACAATGGAAAATATAACAATTGAATAAAATGTGGTACTATAATAAAACCATGGACTTTCTATGTCTCTAACAGAGTGATGATGGAAATGAAGAGGAAGAGGGTCCAGCCACTTCTCCAACAAACCTTTCCTCAGTAAGATGTTCAGCACTGATTTACAACCAACCTAAGTAGGCATGTACTATGAATGTCAATGCTATTTTCTGTGTTTCAATAGCTCCCTGTAAAGCAGCTGTACAAGACCTATTTGATCAAGAAAATAAAAAAATGCGACTTGGAAATGGAACACTTCAAGCAGCAGATCCAAAAGACCAAGATTGAGATTTTACTGCTGGAACATCAGTTAAGGGTGGGTGAAGTGGTCAGAGATGGACGAATTATTTCAGTGTTTGAACAACATAATAATATACTTATTAATACTTTGTGTACAGGAAATACAGGCGACCAATAAAGCCAGTTGAACAAAAATCTGTTTATTCTTCTTTCAACATGTTGAGGTGATGGGTCAAAAGAAATGATTGTGACATATGGTGTCTCTGACTGCGCTTCCATCTTGTATGTCCGTGGGAGGGTCAGGATGTTCATGGTTTGGATCACTGCTGATGTTTGGTTCAGAAGGACAGTGTTCTCCTCTAATTGTGGCAATGTTGTGAAGAATCACACATGCCACAATAATGTCACATGCCCTTTCTGGGGTGACCCTGAGTCTTTGCAGGCACTGGAACCGGGCCTTAAGCATTCCGATAGTCATTTCAATTCTGGCTCTTGTCCTGCAATTAGCCAGATTATATCGCTGCTGTGGGCCCGGTTCAGGGTCAGGGTAAGGGGTAAGCAAATAGGGTAAACATGGATACCCCCTATCACCAAGCAAGTAGCCAGTGAACTCTCCTAAGACAGAAGGATACACTTCAGTTCAAATGTCCTGAAGCAATTGGTCTTTATATATTTTAAAGTATTCTCAACTCAACCAGTCACAGTGGGGCCAGGACAGGCACAAAAAAATCGGAGCAAACAGAGGCCGCCGACCGCTCCACAGGGAAAAGGGGCAGCAGCACATAAGCTGCACAGGGCAGAAGAACACAAAGAGCAGCCATACATAAGGAAAAAGGTGAGGGGAAAGGCACCAGAACGATACCGACAGGATGCGGGGAAAAGACGCCGGCACGAGGGGAAACAGAATTCCCTCTGGAAAAGCGGGGGGCGAGGACGAACACAAAACGAGACACGAGACGGCAGCAACGGGAACAGGCCGGACTCGCGACAACGTAGCCGGGGAAACGTGCGCAGCGCACCAAGATTAGACAGAAACGCCGGGCCAAAAAAACGAAGGCAAGACAAATAAGAGGAAGAACTAAGAAGGTCCACAGCAAGGACAAGAGAGGCGAGGAGGGGATGTGCAAAGAATAGAATGGCGAAACGTAACTCACACAAGAAAGCAAGCAAAATGAGAAAAAACCCTAATCACTTCTCGCCCCGGAGCGCTGCAGAGAATGCGCAACAGCGACGGCGCCAAGAATCTATATCGCCAGGCTGACACTGCCCGACTAGTCAGCGCTGGACAAAGGAGCGGAGAACGGCAGGTGAGGAGAACGCTAGGGCAGTGAGGCGCACGAGGCGTCATATGACGCACGCAACCGAAAAACTGGGCGGGGTTCACAAAGGCGAGAACTCCGGGAAGCTAAACCGTGCCCAGGCAGTACTCAATATCTAATCTCTACCCGCCGCGTCGGAAAACCTGGACTAAAAGTCAACAGCACTGGGGAAGGAGCCAGAACGGGGAAGGCCCAAACTCTGCAAACCGTCCACAAATATTAATTATTGTCACAAAAGCATTGTGGTTAGGCATGATCATGATTTCTAGTAGGGATAGTATGGATATATCAGCATTTTTCTGACAACCTAATTTTGTCCCTTACACTGCTGCCATAACCACCACATCAAATAAAACATAGCACTTATTAGTGAATGTATGTTTTGCTGGACACCTGGAGTGCATTCCTGACTATCCATTGTAAACAGTTTTTTTTTTTGTCGTTGTAGTTTTATGTATTTTTGAATCATACACAGCAAATGATTTTTTTTGGTCAGATTGATGTGGAACACCAGATTTGACAATGTGCTGAAAAAGGCTGCTTTTCAAGGGGTGGACCGCTGGCCGAATTATTTTCCTCAGTACTTTCCAAATTAAAGATATAACCAAGGCAATAGACGGTTCATGATTTAATGACCTCCAGAAAATCATTAACCACCAGCATGAAAAGAAAAACCTGTTCAAACTCCCTCAAATGGAATATAAACAGAGACAAAAAATAATATTAACATATATTCATATTAATATATTAATATTAATAATATTAATAAGGTTGCTTATTAAAGATCTATCCATGTCCACATGCACATCTTGGATAAAGAGGCTCACATGGAAGTATTTGAGTGTTTTGCAATTACAAAATTTAAATTAGAATTCAACAAATTTGACTTTTAGACTAATGGATCACAAAAGTTTAAAGTTAGATATGTCATTATAGATGATGATACATAGAGGGTGCTCTTTTACATCTTACTGAAGCAGAAGAAACTTGTAAAACATAACACATTGGGTTATGTGTAACTGTAAACCTACACACAGTCTCTTTTCTCCTGGGTCTTATACTTCCAACAGGCAGTATTCCTTTCAAATTCATGGCTTACAAGAGAAGAAGAAGCTGTTTAGAACAAACAAAAATGTAAATATATAAAATCAGATAGAGTGGCTATGAATGTAATGACAAGAATGCAAAAGACAAATGATGAAAACCTGGAAAGCCAGATGCCTGGAAATCAAGGGGATAACATAGGGAGACAAACAACCAATCAAGCTAACATCCAGTTATCTTGAGTGGTTTAAAATAGCTAATTTTAAAATAACACTTCACCTAGAATCCACACAGTGACAAAGAGACCACAAGTCATCAACTGTCAGAAATTTGAAAAGATTTAAAGATTATTTGTAGTTTACATCCACTACCTGGCCTTGTTACACAAAAGCTGACAAAATAATCAGTTTCCTGTGCTCAAGTAAAAGGCATATGAGCAAAATAATTTGTTTGTTGTTATGACCAGGGTAAAATGATGAAACTCACATTTGCCAACTTTTAATTGTACTTTGGGATGCTGAACATTGGAATTATATGACAGTTGTTAAACAGGTCAGATTAACACGCTGTGAAATTGCTTCTTTTTAGAGAGTCCATCTAAGAATTCTTGCCATTGGTCTATGTTGAGTCAGTCTGTTTTTTTAAAGCAGAAAACCTGCAGAAACAGGTAATGGTAGTGTGATGATATTTTTGCTGAAAACTACCATGTACTTTTCTTCCAGTTTAGGACAGAAAATGATTGAAACAAGAAGCAAACAATGGGAAGAAAAACCTATAACATAAAAAACACAATTGTGAGTTATTTTTCTGAATGACTGAATTATTGGTTTAACCTTAGTGTACTTAAAGTTGTTATTGTGAGTTTCCCCATTCTATTTTGACAACAGGAAGAATCTGTTTGCTAGGTAGCAAAGTGAATCTGTAATTTACTTTAAAATGAAAAAAAAAGAAAAAGGTTTGCTATTCCTTCCTATTATGTAAAGGGTCATAATCTAGAGAACAGGAAACTACAGAACACAAAGTTGATTTCCTTTTCTGATATATCAGGCACACTGAAACAGTGCTATAATCAGAGTTACACAACTACATCGCTTAATGAATGAATTGATCACTGAATGAATCTTTACAGTAATAGACTGAAAGGATTTGTGGTGATTGTTTTTAAAATGTATAATAATAATAAATTTCTATTAAAAACATAACCACCTTATCAACTTAGAAGTAGTAATAGATCCCATAAGGGTATGGCATAAAAAAGATCAGAGTAATGTTTAGACCTTTCCACTAGACTTTTTTTCAAAGAAACTAGTTGTCATTTGAAAAAGATGGAACGAGCAACACAACACACCACACAAACACAACAAACATCACACACACACAACATCCAGCTCGTCTCACAACAAACCAACACACACAGTCATAAACAGTCACAGAAAAAGCTCTGCGTACACATGTCAAAATAACTCCTGTCCAGTATTTTTCTCTGCGAAACCAACCACCACCACACCAACTGCTAAAGGGATAACAGAAAAGTAATTTAATAAAGTCAAGGGTTTGTTTGCTTGAGAGTTATATGTGTTGTTGTAAAATGTAAGAGCTATATCTTAGAAGTGTGTTTTATTGCTGGTAAAGAGGAGCATCATAAGTAAATGATTATGATGGTAATGTTTAGTCTTCTCAATTGAATGGAATAGGCCATAGGAGAACATTGTATTTGGATAGCTTGAACTAGAACTAGTGATGGCCAAACGAAGCTTTCTGAAGCATTGAAGCTTGTGTTAAAAAACGGTTCATTAATCGAAGCGTTTCAAGTTAGTCCTCTCTGGTGACATCTGGTGGCCAAAAATATGAAGAACGTCTTGAATGTAGAAATTAAAGTGTACTGCTTCATTATTATGATTGCCCACTTTACAGAGTGGACTACACAATTCTGTCTGATACTGGGCTACCCTTGTGTTGCTTTGAACATTTTTTTTTTCTATTTGTTTAATAAATACATTTGATCAATAAACTTCTTTTTAGTTAAACATGTACCATGGTGTGGTTGCTCTTTGCTTGCGGCTTCTTGATGTTGGTAAATACAATAGATGAAAAATACATGTATAATGTACAACACCTTCTGGAGGATGCATCTGTTGTGAGGTCCTGCCTATGTGTGCAATTAATCACTGGACAGCTGGACAGGTATATTTATAGATAATATTGTATTAGGCCAATTTTCCTTCACATATTTTTCACCTGGGGGTAGAAAAAAGTGCAGGTATATTACTACTTACGTTCTACTGTACAACATAAAGCTCCTTGAGACGACTGTTGTTGTGATTTGGCGCTATATAAATAAAATTGAATTGAATTGAATTGAATAGATGGGTATATGACAGATCTCATTGGGAGAGGACAAAATAACACATATAGTATGTGTATTAATATGGTTACAGTTAAGCCTCAATTCTAACCCTTGGCTTACAACCTGCAGGTTACTAACACAAAGGTTACTGTCCTCAGGCAGTACAACACACACAAACACACACTCACACTGGTAGAGGAGAGAGGCAGAAAGGAAGAAAGGTAAACTGTATCCAGATAACCTAGGGACAATTTGCTTTCCTAAGCAGCTTAACAGTTCATTTCATGTTGAAGTTGCCACCTTTGGTTTTGAGTTTGATTTTAAAAGTGACGTTTTGAATATTTCTGAAATGCATTTTTTCCATTCATCATTCATCACCTCTTTCTCATATCTTTTTTCACCTTTTTTGTTTCGCTAGGTTGATGTGTTTGGTTATGGAGCTGACAGTAATGGAAACTGGAGTCACTACTGGGAAATACTGAAAAACAAAATTTTAAGAACTGGAGTACATCCAGGAGCTCCCTCTGCAGGAGGGGGAGATACAGGAGAGGTGGAGGAAGATCTCAGCCTGGGTGTTTATTGTCTTATGTAGTCTGGAAGATGAGTGGATGGTGGGGTGGGTGTCAGTTTTCTCTGTGGTGGGGTTGGGTGGACTGTCCCGGGCTCTGTGGGGCCGGGCGGCGCTGCTGCACTGGGCCCGGGGGGGT